>NC_058132.1:263119794-263297994 GCF_016433145.1 Gracilinanus agilis | reverse complement strand
TATATATATAGAGAGAGAGAGAGAGAGAGAGAGAGAGAGAGAGAGGGGGGGGGTCCTGCTCTATAAAACAGAGATTTTCTGAGTGTTCTAGGGTGGTCATCAGATGTAAAGAATGAAACAGATTGGAAGCACAGCTTGTTAGCTCAAAGTGCTCCAAGGAACAATGAAGTCACAGGTTTTTTATATATGAAGTTAAAGACCTCTTTCACCCAAAAGCACAAGGAAACTTTCCCACAGCAATACAGAGCTTTGTTTTTACCATAGACAAAACAAAAGCCTTAGAAGCTTTATCTGCTTAGAAGTAGATAAAACCTATGCTAAACTATCAGCTGTATTTGTTATCACCAAGCCAAGTCTGAGAACATTTTGGTAGGATGGAAAGCCCCTGAATTTTGCAGCCTTGGCTTTACCAAGCAGCTGCCATTCCTGACCAAAGGGGAAGAATGTTAACCTCTTGACTGTTGGTTTGCTGAGAGCTCAAAATTTTTTGAGTAAGACTATATTGCTTTTTAAGAAAAGGTGTGAATTATGAAAAGGAGTCAAAAGAGGAATCTCAGATTTTTATCTTAGATAACCCAATCCAGTCTTACTCTGATAAGAGCAGTGGGTTCAACACACAGCTCTGCCAGGCTGTGTTGACCTTTTGATGGGGTCCAGATAAAAATATCTATTTGAGATTCTAATTTCTCTTAATGGCTTCCCACATATTTCTCCCTTTTCTTTAAATTAAAATGATTTATTACACAGGAAAACTTTTAATAATGAGAGGAGTCATCAATTAATTATAATTAGCAGCTATAACTGGATCTGATGGGATTTACAGATTATATTGTTGGGTTTTTTTGGCTCTCCACAGATAGACAAATAATGAATGCCTTGAGAGATCATAACACATCAGACATGGGTTTAAATAGCTGGATCTAATGTCCAGAAATTATTTTTAAAAAGTATTTTAGGAGGCAGCTGGGTAGCTCAGTGGATTGAGAGCCAAGCCTAGAGATGGGAGGTCCTAGGTTCAAATCTGGCCTCAGACACTTCCCAGCCATGTGACCCTGGGCAAGTCACTTGACCCCCATTGCCTACCCTTACCACTCTTCTGCCTTGGAGCTAATACACAGTATTGACTCCAAGATGGAAGGTAAGGGTTTTAATAAATAAATAAATAAATAATAAAAAGAAATATTTCATGAAAATGTCTCATACAAAATGGCATATTCTGTCATACTGAAAGGAATATTTTGTGGCAGAATTTTTACTTATCCTTGTATAGTCAAAATGGTCTTTAAATTTCCAGTATGAAACTCTTCTCTAACTTAGCTGTATGAATGGGTAGGAGATACATTATAAATTAGTAGTATCTTCATCACATGCTGTTATATTGGCCATTTTCTCTGCTTTTCATACATGACCTTCAACCTCGTGTTTCTGTCTTTGCACTGACCATTTCAAATACCTGTCTTCCATTAAGACCTAGCTCAAGCACGATCTTTTATATAAAGCTGTTCTTGACTTCCTTTCCTGCTAGTGTCCTCCTTAACGACCATATACTTAGCCACTTTGTTTGATATTTATGTGGCATATACTTCTATATGTACTTGTCTTCCTATTATTAGGGAATGTTTTATTCTTCTTTACAATTACTCCCTCTCTCCCAAGCTCCTAGCACTTTATCTGACACATAGTAGGCACTTAACAAATACATGTTGATTGACCTTGGAACTAAAGCAAACCCAGTGGTTCCTGGAGTAAAAGCAAGATTCTCAATCAAGTCTGTGGTTCCATTTTGAGACCTCTAAGAGAAACTCCTTGCCTCTACCCTCTGGTTTCCTTGTTAAGGGAGGAAAGGGAAGGGAGTCAGCATTTATATAGTGCCTGCTTTATACCAGGCAGTGTAGTAAGTACTTTACAAACATCAGCCAATTTGATCCTTAAAACAACCCTGGGAGATAGGTGCTCTTATTATTCTCATTTTACAGTTAAGGAAACTGAGTCAAAAAGAGGCCAGATTTAAACTCAGAAAGATTAGTCTTCCTCATTCCTGGTCCAACATTCTATCCACTGAACCATCTAGCTGACAATATGCACACATATAGGACTAGAAGGTGTCTCAGAACTTCCAAAGTCACAGTTCTTTCTTCTGCATTTGGACAAAAGAATCCAGGAAAGATGCTTATTTTAGAGCAAGAGTTCTTTGTTTTTTATCTTTTCTGGGTTATGGTCTCCTGTGATATTCTTGTGAAGCCTCAGGACCTCTTATTAGAATTAAAATTTTAAATGCACAAAATAAAATAGAGAAGATTACAAAGGAAACAAATTACATTGAAATACAGCCATCAAAATATTTTAAATTAGGTTAAGAACCCCAGTCTTCAGGTTTATAAGAAAGTAACTTAGAGACCTTCCCTGGCTAACCAAAACATAGTAGCCACAGTTTCCATCAGGAAATTCTTTTTCTATATGGTCAATCCCATTGGCTTTTCCACTTCCTTTACATACCATAGCACATAAGTGAATAGTACTTAGCGAAGTTGCTGAAACTTGCTGAATAGTATTGGCATCTTTCTTTCCTTAGAACACAAGTGATGCACTGTTTCCTTGGAGGATAGCTTCCAATGCTAATTCTAGGAGGAAATTAAAATAACATGAAACTAAGGTTTTTCAATTGTTTTTATCCAAATGTATTGCATCATGTAAAGCACCTAATTTAAATATCAAGAAACTAAACCCACTCCATTTTCTACTGCCAATAGGGCTTTTGGTGATTTCTAAACAATAAGTTGTTTTGCTTTTTTTTTCCCCTATAGCCTGATTTATATCTGGGCCAATATAAAACTTAATGATCATGAAATTATAGATTTTGAGATAGAAGGGAATTCTTAAGCTCTTTAGTACACCCCTCTCCCCTTAAATGAAAGGCCTGAGGTCCTAGAAAGTTAAGTGATTTATCTATGATCATAGAGTTAAGCATCAAAAGTAAGATTTAAACCTGGGTAATATGGAGTCTTTTGTCAATTGACCTTAAGGTGAGAGAATGTTCGAACACTTTTTATGGGAAGGATCATCTCCCCATAATCTTAGACTCTATAATGTGCAAAGTGCTGACCAGATAAGAGTTAAGGATTATGATCTCTTTTCCTCAAGATAGTTTATTCTTCCTTGTTCTATATTTGTGCATAGAAACCTCCAAAAAATTTAGCTGGTAGTGGAATGAGATGATCACCAAGCAGCTTGTAAAATTAGAAAATTATCAGAAAATGCTAACTTTGCTCTCTTCCTTTTTCTGTCGCTCAGTGTGGGGTGGCTTGGCTCATACAATGACTTCTTTATAATGTATCTTCCTGCTTTTCTCCTTACTCTTCCTTAATTTTTAGACCTGCATAGTAAGCAATAATACCCTTATTCTCTGGCAAGAAAGGTTCCTGTTCCAGTGGGCTTTGGGAAACAGCAGCAGCAGCAGCTTCTCTAAGACCCAATGACTCTGGCCTACAATTATTCAGAGATCTTTTCAAACTGAGACAAAGAAATCACTGCTAACAACAGATTTTAGAATTTGCTATACCCCTGAACTCAGCAGTGTACCTGGAGCCACTGGTGCCTCTGGATATCCTGTCCACTTTGGAGCTTTTGGCTTGGACTCTGAGAGATGGCCACAATAGCTGCCACTAAGGCACTGACTTCTATTACCTTTCCAATGCCTTGAAAAAGAGAAGAGGCTCTACACATGGGAAACCCATCCCCCCTCATTCCTGAAGGAGTATAGGTAGATAGTTAGAGTGGTCCCTGAAGTCTACCTAGAGCTGCATACCTGATATACTAACACAGGGATCTGTCCTTGAAAGAGGAAGCCCTATCCACCCATGTACATCTGAGACCAAAGAATAGCCACTTCTAAGCTGTTCCCCCTCAGAGCACCATAAATCCATGCCCACCTCACCTGGACCCCTGGACACTTGAAAGAAGCTTATAAGCTTGTTCACTGACTGGACAAAAAGCAAATACTAAAAGACATTATAAATCTTTATCGAAAGATCAGTATACCTCATGTAGGAAATGGAAGGATGCTTGTAAGAAAACCACATGAATAGCTATGGTCTACGGGGTCATCAAAAGTTGGGCATGGCTGAACAACAAAACAACAAAAGCAGGTCCAAGAATTTTGTAATACATTTTAAAATCAAATTTATATATAGATAGGGGCCCTGCAAAAACATATTTGCCCGCTCTTTCCCACCTACCTCCCCCTTTTCGCACACAGGCATCCTAGGGGAATCCCTGTCTGCAGACCCTCTAAGCATACATTGACTGCTGCAGGACCAAGAAAGGGGGCAGGATCAGTGATGGATGATTCATTTTTCTGTATATACTTAAATATATAGTTATCTGCATAAACTTACATATGTAATTATCATCTCTTACATTAGAAACAGGGACTATTAGAAAAGAGGGACCCTTTTGCCTATGTTTCTGTAATGCTTAGCATAGTGCTTGGCCCATTTTGACACTTAAAATGTTTATTGATTGAAGATTGTTTTTGAAAATACACTGATTTAAGCTAGATTATTTTTATGGTTTTGCCTCTCCATAATCATATGGCAACACATAATTCTTCTGCTTGTTTATTTTTTTCTTATTACTTCTCTGTAATTTTCGTCCTATTGTTCTTTAATTTATTGGTTTTTTTAAGACTTACCTTCTATCTTAAAACTGATACAAGTATTTTTTCCAAGACAGGAAAGCAGTAAAGGCTAGGCAATTGGGGTTAAATGACTTGCCCAGAATCACATAGCAAAGATGTATCTGAGGTCATATTTGAAACCAGGTCTTCCCAGGCCTGGCTTTCTAACCATTAAGGTACCTATTTCCTCCCTAATTTATTATTTAGTGCCTTGATATTCTGGCATAGACTTATTGAAACATCTATGAATATAAGAAATAAAAAAATCAATAAAATTTTACCTGTAAATATTTCTTCTCCCAGGATAGTCTTCAAATTCATTACTAGAATAGAATCTGTAAATTTATTCAAGTCATTAAATATGCACTGATTTAATAATACAAAGTAATGTTAGTGATAACATAGTACAATTTGATTTTTATCTGGTTTTCTATTAGCCAAACTCTACTTTAGACTCTGTTCCTATATGGGACAAGGTGATGACTATATTGAGATCATAATGATGTTGCTTAACCCCTTAAAGATTCCAAAGTCCTTGTTGAGCCATCAGAGTGTTAGGTGGCATAGTGCTAGGTCTGGAGTCAGGAAGACCTGAGTTCAAATCCAGCCTGAGATACTTACTAGCTGTGTGATCCTAGGTAAGTCATTTGAACTTTGCCTCTATTTCATCATCTGTAAAATGGGGACAATAAATAGCACTCTTGTTGTGAGGATCAAACAAAATATTTGTGACATGCTTAGCATAGTGCCTGATAAATAGTAGCCAGTATATAAATGTTAGCTACTGTTCATTGTTACTTTTATATAAAGACTAAATAACATTGGGTAACATCTTTGGTTAACCCTTTTTTGAATATTTGGCTTCAGATAAATTTCTTTTAAATGTTTCACTATTTTATGTTGATGACATTTATAGTGTCCCAAGTGGCTCTTGCACTAAGATGCAGGGGACAGATAATAAGCATAATAGGAGTTTGAAGAAAGAAGAGCTCTATGTGAATTAGAATCTTGGAGAAAGACTTGATGGAGGAAGTGAGACTTGAGCTTGGATTAAAACAATTAATAGGATTTGGATATGTGGGGAGGAAAAGCAGGAGTATTTCAGATACAGGAAACAGCCTGAGTGAAGGCACAGGGCACAGTATTTATAAGCAGTGACAGGACTGGGCTGCAGTAGAAGGTAACATGTAGGTAAGTAACGAGATCGATATTTGAATAGGTAAGGTAGGGACAGTTTGTGGAGGGCCTCAAATGCCAAACTTATAAGTATGGACTTGATTTGATAGATAAAAGGAGGTATTGTAGGTTTTTGATGAAAATATCACAAAATAACATCTTAATATGGTTGATGGTATACTGAAGAAATAGACAAGAGAACCAATTAGGAAACTGTTGTAGTAATAATCTCCACATGAAATAATAAGGGCCTAAATAAAGTAGGTGGCAATGAAAACTGAATGAATATTCTGAATTACAACCCATTTTTAAAATAACTAAGAAAATAACTTTCCATGAATTCTTGATATAGAGGGAAAACTGGAATCAGAGAGTGACCATGTAGAAACTAGCATTTTTAAGGAATTGTCATGTGAACATATTTCTTCTATCAGTTTACAACCCATGATTAAAGCTCTGTACTACCATTAGTTACTAGAAATAGTGATTCACTAGCCCAGATTGTAAAGTATCAGAAGGGGAAATGCTACTACCAAATATTTATTTTTAAAAAGAATAATCCTTGTGTATTTATTTTTGGTTTAATTATCTAGTTCTGATAGGGGAAGGTTGAGGTCCCTGACTAGTATGGTTTTACTATCTATTTCCTCCTTTAGTTCCTTTAGTTTCTCCTTTAGAAATCTGGATGCTATACCATTTGCTGAATAATGTTTAGTAATGATATTACTTCATTGTTTTTAGAACCTTTTAGCAAGATGTAATTTCCTTCCTTATCTCTTTTAAGCCGATTGATTTTTATTTTAGTTTTGTCTGATATTGTGATTGCTACTCCTGCTTTTTTTTATTTTAGATGTTGTGTAATAAATTCTGTTCCAGCCTTTTACCTTTAATCTGTGTGGGTCACCCTGCCTCAAATGTGTTTCTTGTAAACAACATATAATAGGATTCTGGTTTTTAATCTCGTGTATTTATTTTTATCAATATTCCTTTTTAGAGTTGAAGCCTGAGCAAATGGATAGAGGACCAGCCTTGATGACAAGAAGACCTTGGTTCAAGTCTAATCTCTATCCCAAATGAACTGTGTGTGCATGGGTAAGTCACTTGATGCCCCTGGTAATTTTCTAAGACTAACTCACAAATGAATTCTTGATCTGCATTGGTGAAGTATGTCCAAGCCAGGAAGTAGAGAGGGTCCATAACATTAAAATCAGAGATCAAGGTCCAAAATAAACAAAATAATAATTGCTAACACTTATATAGCACTTTAAGGCTTGCAAAGCTCTTTACAAAAATCTTATTTTATCCTTACAATTACCTTAAGAGGAAGGTCTGATTTTACTGCACTCCATGATTTAACTACATTTTACTGAAGAGGAAATGTAGGCAGACAAAGATTAAATGACTTGCCGAGGATCACATAAGTGTCTGAGGCTGGATTTGAACTCAGGTATGCAAGATTCTAGGTCAAATGCTCTGTCCTTTATTCCACCTAATAGACTCTAATTAAAACTGTCTTAGTGAAATTACAGCTTTTTCTAAGTGACCTCAAAAGAGAAAGACTGAATCAAAGTGTGAAATCATGAAAGATAACAAATTCTTGTTAATTGATTAAAATTATTGGGAATCAAATTCTGGACCAAAACTTCCAAACAATTAGACTGTTCCAAAATAGAATGAGCTGCCATTTGAGGTAATAAGTTCCCTGCCACTGGAAATATTCAAGTGGAGATTACATGACCAATTGTCTGAGATCCTGCTGAGAATTCATATCCTGGTAGAGAAGCTTTGTCTCAATGGCCTCTAGGTCCCTTTCAGCTCAAAGATTTTTAGATTTTATGCTGAACCATGTGACAAAGAACAAATCAATCTCGAAGGATATAGACCAAAAGAAAACCAAGCAGTAGCATTTTTAGCTCAGTCTTAACACCAAGAAAAACACAAGCCACACATTGTGCTATACAGAATACTCACAGTGAATCCTGAGTTACTTTGAATATGTTTATGGCCTCCCATTTGCCACTTGTAATTTGTATCGCATTTTCCTATAAAAAGACAAACATTATGTTCTGTAAATCTCAGTGTTATTTGAGCAGCCTCAAATGAATGCTCTTTGAGGATCTAGTTCTTGGAAGGAACGTACCACAGTGTCATTGATGTAGTGAATGTGTTTGTAACCGTCCTTATCGCTAAATATTTTGTAGTATGAAATGTCGTCATAAGTAAAAACAGGTGCCGAGACAAAGAACTGAAAGATATAAACAGAGATGGTGGTGAAATCAGAATTAGGAAAAAAAGACCATTTCATTAATGGCCACTTAGGTTTGCAGCCATTAGAATCCATCGCCTTCCCTGGTTTTCCATGGTATACATCAGAGATGCTGTTTTCACATAAAAAGAATTTTTTCTAATGCTTTTGCAGCAGTCAGCAACACATGACAACTAACTCACTCTTATTTGATACTTATTAAACACCTCTGTTTGGGACACTAATTGTTTTCTTTTTATGTTCCCTCTGTTTTTGGTAGTTTGGAATGTTAATTTAGAATTCAAATATATTTCTCTAACAAATATGATACTCATTCAGCTTCATTAAGAGCTTGTGGGGTCATTTAGTTGGCTGGTCCCAAACCTAGGCCAATACATCACGAAAACAGATTTGAAATATTACAACAAAACTGAATATAGTAATAATCTCTGCTAGTTAGGAAGGCTGAGACCGGTAAATCACCAGTTCAAGTTTTGACCTGCAATAGGGCTAAAAAGGCCTTTTCTGCACTAAATCCACAACCAATATGGCGAGCCCCTGAAAATGGAGGGCTACCAGGCTGCCTAAGGAGAAGATAACCAGCCAGATCAGAAAAGCAGAGAAGATTAAATCTTCCTTTTTTTAGGATTAGATCCATGAATAGTTGCTATACTTTCAGCCTGAATGAGACAGAGAGGCTGGTCTCAAACAAAACAAGGCAAATAATATGATGTGTAACCATTGAAGACAAAAGACTTTGGATACCCTCTGGTAGCCTGGCATTTTCTGCTCTATTCTGTCTGGAGTGGCTCTTCCTCTACCTTATGGCTGTGGGGAATTTTTGGTCCCATCACCCATCCCTATAGGATAGAGGGAGACTTAAGGGTTCCTGAAATTTGTTGGATTTCAGGAGAGATTGGGGATTTTTTGTAACACATATGTCATGTTTCACAGGAATCCTTGATTTATAGTTCCACCTTAGTTATAAATTGCAAAATAGTCCTCCTTGCTTTTCCAGTAATGGAAGACATGGATAGCCAAGATAACTGTATTCCATAGCAAATTTTTGATATCTCTGGACTGTTTTCTCTTCTGTAAAATGTTAATGTAAACTATAAGATGTGCCACATATCAGGTCCAATGCCAAAATTTTATGCTACATGTTTGATGCATATCAACTAATATCTTTTAATTTAAAAATTAAATGCATGTCTAATAAATATATAAATATGATGTATATTATATACATATATGAGTATGTGTGTATATGTGATGTGTATGTGTGTTGTGCAAACACAAAAGATTCATCCTCTGACTAATAGCTAGATGTGGTTTTTTAAAAATTAACTACCTTTAAACTTACTTGAAAAAAATCTTCTCTGGTTAGTTTTTAATGAAATGTCCATAACTAGCAAAATGGTACACAGATAGCAGTTTGTATACTAAGACTACCACCTACTTAGTAAATCCAGAGCTAAGAGGCTAAGAGCAATCAATTTGCCATTTGCTACCTGTGCAGTAGTAGCTGGGAGATAGTTAAATGGTACCAGAGTGCAAAGAGTGACACATCTGGAATTGGGAAGAGCTGAATTCAAATCTAGCCTCAGACATTTACCTGATCTCTGACCCTGAGCAAGTCACTGAACCTCTGCTTCAAGTTTTTTCAATTGTAAAATGGAGATGATAATAATAATAATAATAATACATCCCAGAATTGTTCTAGGACTCAAATGAGATAATATCTGTAATACTAGAATGGGGGCTGGCACATAGTAGGACTCAGTGCTTGTTTCCTTTCTTCCTGTGGGGCTTTGGACAAATTACTTAACCTTTCTGAATCTCAAGTATGCTCATCTAAAAAGTTGAAGGAAGTGGCTTCTTAGACCTTTTCCATCTGTAGATCGAGGATCCTGTGATGTTCAGATTACTTAGTATTCTAACTGATCTGAGAAATGTCTGGTATTGAAGCTTTGTGGATATCATTATGTGATTGAGGTCATTTGATACAGTCATTCTTCACTTGCTGTATGTATTCCCCACTGAGCCAAATCAAGGAAATTATTTATGACTTCATTATAATCAGTAACTATTAACAGAAATTCCCCAGTTTCAAGAACAGAGGTTCTTTCCAAATTGACCCCATCTTCAAAATCAAGACTGATGGTTTACTTCTAAATCCTTTAAAAAGTTTACTGCTGTATTTTGTTTTTACATTATCCTCATTTCAAAATATAATCCTTCTCTTTTATTTCCAGAGTGACAAAACATTAAAAAATAAATAAAGAAAAAGAGAGCAACGGGAAAAAAACCTTTGACTTGAATATTAAATGGTCTCAAAATATTTAAGGACTTTTGGAGGTAAAAGTAAAGAAAAGGAGTTTTTTGTAGCCCTTACAGTGAGTTATTTCTCTGAGGAGGTAAAAAAAAGTACTGCTCTAACTTTGTAATGCTATAAGCGAAAAATGAACTAGAGCTTGGTGCCAAGAATTAAGAATCGGGAAAACAGGAAAAGCATTTATGTTAAGCAAAGATTGCGTTATCTTCTTCACTCTTTCCAGTGCACACATCTAAATAAACAATACTTTAGCCAAGCAGGTAACTCAGGTGCAGTAAAGAGAGTGTGAAATATTTCCGAGTTCACATTTGGAGAGCAGGAGCCCATAATGCATTTTGCATTAAAGGTGGCTACCCAGTGAGTCACACCTGTGTCCTAGATAACCACCCAGATCAAGATCTTACCCAAAGCAAATGATGACACAGCCCCTTCAATGGAATCATTTGTCATGGTCAAATTTCTTGATAACTTGTGCATCTGGATGTAAAAGTTTATGACCCTTTATTTATTACTTGCTAAGCAGGAGTGCTTACACATGGCATGGTTCAAGACGACAAGTGACAGAAATGAAGGAAAGAAACTGGAGAGGTAAAAATCCTGATGCTTTTAACCTAATTAATGACTAACCTCAGTCTATGTCCATTCAAATTTGGAGGCTTGGAAACATCCAGAAAAATATCTACTTTGCTTAAACCTAGAGGCTTTCCTGGAAGTATAAGGCAGGCAGCATTTTGCTTAAATTACCTAAAATAATTCACTGATCTAAACATTATGCTTTAAGACCCTACTCGTCTCTAAAGTTGAGGGCCGGCATTCTAGATAACTTTCCCAAACTCCTCCTCTTTTTGGGCGGTTGCCTCCTAACAATAAAACAACCTTCTGAAAAATTGAAAAAAAGTAATAATCTAGGTTCAAATGCAAACTCAAACCCTTAATATAGCTGTGTGACCCGGGAAAATCCATTGACCTCTATTACTCTCAGTTTCATACTCTGTAAAATATAATAGTACCTATGTCCCAGAGTGGTTGTAAAGATAAAACTAGCTAATATTTGAAAAATGCTTTGTCAACCTTAAAGTGCTACATATATGCTAGCTATTATTATTGTCATCATCATCATTATTATTAGTGGAAAGCTCCTTCAAGAAGAACCAAGATGTAGTTTCAGTTTTTAATTTTATGATAGCTATCTTACTATATACCTATAACAATATCTCTGAGGCATTTTCTCATCTCTCAAATGTAAAATGACAGATAAAATGACGGCTTTATATTCAATCACTTCTAAGATTCTTTCCAATGCTAAAATTTTATGCTTCATCCTAAAGACATATCAACTAAGATCATTAAAAATATTTAATAGAAAATAGAATGTTGTTATGAAATATAGTACCATTAACCCTTCTGCATCGTGGGCTTTAGGGGCTTAGTAGCCCTATGATCTGGAATACTTGCATAAACATTTTTGGCAGTCCCTTCATACCAGAGAAGAAATCTGAATTTTTTCATTTTCTTTTATTGGATTTTTAAAATAACTTATTATAAATTATGGGTTAAATATAAGCTTCTAAACTTCTTCTGTGTCATCTGCTGGGCTTCATGTGTTGCTGTGGTTTTTGCAAAACTACAAAAAAATTACCATTTAATTCTTTATGCCAACCCATAATATATCAAAAGTGCGACGGAGAAAGTTGCAATATGGAAGGGATATCTATTTATCTATCTACATGTGCATACACAATATATGCAGATACATATACACACATATATATACACATATGTGTACATATTTTTCAATATAATGTAAAAAATCCTATACTGTATTTTGAGTCAGAATCCTTATTCTGATTCTCTATGTTTCTCTAGACAAGTCCTTTCTGAATTCAGTTTTCAGTAAAATGAAAGTGTGAGACTAGGTAACATATAAGGGATCTTCCGGGTCTAAATCCATGATCCTTTTCATGTTTACTTAAAACAATAAATATGAGTAAAAGTTTCTGAAATCCATAAAAATTTCCTTAATTCAAACTAAAAATCTAGTTAGATATATATAAAGTAAACCAAAGTGAAATGAGCAGAACCAGGAGAACAAAGTATACAGTGTTAGCAAGATTATAAACATAATCAACTGTGAAAGATTTAGTAACTATGATCAACATGGTGAGCCACTATAATTCGAAAAGATTCATGAAGAAAAGTGCTGTCTACCTCTAGATAGAGAAATGACTCAGATTACAGGCTGAAGCATATTTCTCCCCTTTATTTTTCTTTGTTTTCCTCTCAGAAAACAGATAATGCAGAAAATTGCTTTCATAATTTCATATATATAATGGGTATCATATTTCTTACCTTCTCAATGGGCAAAGGAGTTGGAGAAAGAGGATGAGAATTTGGAACTAAAAATAAATATGGTCTTAAATTGTTGATCTATGGAAGCATACTATTTTTTAATTAATGTTTTCATTTTTTGTTTTTGTTTTCTTTCACAACATGACTAATGTGGAAATGCATTTTGCCTGACAAAACATATATAACCTATATCAAATTGCTTGCCTTCTCAATGAGGGGAGAATGGAGGAAGGAAGAGAGAGAATTTGGAATACAAAATTATAATAAAGGAATGTTAAAATTGTTTTTACATGTAATAAGAAAAAATGAAGTATATCAAAAAGAAAAAAATTATCTAACATTTAAAAAAATTCTTCAAATTTTCTTAAATAAATAATCATTATTTTCTTCCTTTTGGTCTGTGGACCAAATGGTCTATGGAGCAAATAAGAGATAATGATGTAAAAATGAACTTACAAAAATCATAGACTTGTATATTCAAATGAATCATCTCTCCTTTGAAATAGTCTTCTTAGGAAGCTATACACTTATTAGAAAAATCTTGCCATTTTTCAAGATATTTTTTATATAACAAGGGCTTGGTACGTTCCCAGATCACTTAAAATGGAGGTACCCACATGGAAGAAACCAGGGACTTGCTTTTGTAAGACACAGGATCTGGTACATGTGGACATTCTACAATAATCTTCATTCCTAGAAAGACTGACCTACTATTTCTACTAATCAGTAGATCAACCTCAAGCTGTCTGTTTTATTTTCAGACTATTAGGTTCAAGGCTGGGAGTGGAAGCAAAATACTATATTACCTAGCATTATTATTAATTTACCATTTTCCCCAGATTTGTCTCAGAATAACTTAGGGCTGTTTCCAGGAATTAAACCCACACTCAAAGAATGAAATTTGTTACCACTGAAGATATTCAAAAGAAGAAAAAGAATTGCCATCTAAACATCCCTTTACATACTTTATCTCAGTTAAGTTTTATGATAATACTTTGGGGTTTTATCTGCCGAGATGACTATCTCCATTTTATAAAAGAAGAAATTGATATTGAAATAAAATAAGTGGCTTACCCTGGGAGCATAAAATCAAGTCTTTCTTAACTCCAAATTCAAACCTCTTTCCATTAATCCCACTGCCTCTGATATCTGATGGTAAATTAGTAATTTAATCATTCTTTCAATAAAGTTACTATGTCCAAGGCACTACAACATTATGCAAGCTATTGTCCAGATGCAAATACACAAGATATACTCTTACCTTAAAGATGCATGTAACATAGAAGATTCTAGAATGGGGGTTCCAAAATTTTTGAGCAACAGATACAATTGTAATGAGAATTCCCAGCCTCTTAAGCTTTGAAGGGGTCAGCACTCATTTGCATGTATAAACTACACTTTTTTTAAAAAAAGGTCACATTATCTGTAAAATGAGAGGATTGAGCTAGATTATTTTTTAAGAGTCCCCCACCCCCAAACTCTAAATTCTATGACCTCATTATTCTAATCCACGGGCACAATTTATATACTCAAATCATAGAAGTAATAAAATGAAAAGAAATTTTCAAGTGTAGAGTAAACCAACAATTGGTACAATTCTTTCTTCACCCATTCTTCATATGACAGATCTTTAAAATGAGAATGTGTCAGACAAAAAGCACCATTCTCTGTTGTCTTTAATAGAATGACATCCCTTTATTCTGAGTTTCTGACAGGATTACTTAAGTATATGTTTTACATTTGCTAAATTTAGGAAGTCCATTTGAGAGTGACCAAGCATTTAAGGCTCTTAGAGAAGATCACTCATACTGAGTGCTTTCTATTCTATTTGACGGGATTAAGAGTCTTCTGTATGTGAAACGCTATGCTTGGCCCTGTGGGGTCCAAGACAGAAGTCACCCTAAAGTTACATTAGGAACAAAAGAGAGAGGACCCAAAGTCCACTAGTCCGTCTGCCTCATTTTACAGATAAGGAAACTGAGACCCGGGTAGGATAAGCAACTTGTGTGATCTCACACAAGTAGTAAACATCAGAGGCAAGATTTGAAGGCAGGTCCTCTGATTAAAACCAGGAGTTTGGGTCATAATGTATCAGAGTATGAACGCAAAGTATCTCCTTTTTCTTTTTTTGTTTTAAAGCTTTACCTTCTGTCTTAGAGTCAATACTGTGTTTTGGCTTCAAAAAAGAAGGGCTATAAGGGCTATGCAATGGGGGTTAAATAATTTGACCAGGGTCTCATAGCTTGGAAGTGTTTGTGGTCAAATTTGAACCCAGCGATCTCATATCCAGACCTGGCTCTCAATTCACTGAGCTACCTAGCTACCTCCATGGAACCTCCTTTTTCTGAATAACTTCTCTATGGATTCATTGAGATGCAGTGTAAATATAGTAAATATAATTTATAATATATAAACAAATTGAATAAATATTTATGGATGTACTCTTTTATAATAGGAAAATAATGGGAAAACTGAATGTGTAAGAAAATGACTTTTGAATGAATGTTGGAAGATCTTTGTTTATAATTTAACAGTCTATTTAAAAGTTTCCATTTGCACAAAGCATTTTACCTCATGAATGATTTTTAGAATTCTTCATTATCTATGTATCTTGGGTTAATCTGTAAAGGGTGCTGAGAGTTTCCTTTATTCAAGCATAACATGTTCACATAGTAGATAAGGAGCCTTCCCATGTAGGTATTATACAAATATAAGCCTACTTCAGTGGGGACAAATAGCATCTTTGTCCTACTTTTTAGGGGCATCCAAACCTATCTTGCACTGCTTATCAAGTATAGGTGAGTTCCAATGGGATTCAAATGAGATGATCATAATACAATTTCCCCCCAGCATCTCCTTAGACACAGGAATAAAACTACCCAAAGAATCTACACAAAAAAGATCACAATAAACACAAAAGGTAATTTTCAGCAGTCATGAATATTAAAATGCCTACCTTCCTTGTGGGCTTGATTAGAAAAATCATTTTCAATCCAGGTTGCATGGAATTTAATACAGAAAGAGCTATTTTCATAAAAAACTTTCTCAAGAAAGAATTATTGTCTATAAAGCCCTGTCTAACCACGTTCATATAAAAATCCTATTTACTTATTTATATCTTATTGTTCACTCAAAACTATTTTTTAAAAACCATCTCAGATGTCTGATGAATACCAGGGATTTCACAATATTTCATTTCTGCTAATTTCTATCTGTTTAAAAAAATTTGAGGTGGGTCAAGGAAGAAGAGTTTAGAATTGCATGTCCAGGTGAAGGAATTAACATTAGGGCATGAGGTAGCTTTGTTATTTTTAATACAGCCCCAAAAATATAGACCCTGAAAATGTACTTTTCAAATTATCTGGCACAAAATTACTTAAGGAATCACTTCCTTTGTGCTTTTTACCTTTAAATGTGTCTATGACAACAAGTAGTGCCAGTTTGGATACATTTCAAAAATTCCTTTGATAGCTGAGTATCTGTCAAATTTCATGAAAATATTAAGGTAAAGAGCAAAACCATACTCCACCAGCCCATCCGGTTCTGCTTTCTTCTATGTGCTGCCGGATCTGAATAATAAAATAAGACATAAAAGATTTCATTACGAGGAAGATCACCAGATTGAGCATTCTTAAAAAAGGAAAGTAAATCAGTTTCATTGACCATGTGTAAGGCACTGTACTGGGCAACTTACTTCCAATAAGAATTTGGGGATGATCCAACTGAACAATTAAAAAAATCTTTTGCAGCATACTTATATTTGAAATGTTAGATCTTACTATAGATAGTTATTTTTTCCTATATAGCTATCAGTGTAGTGATGTCTTTTCTCTCAAATGGCAAGGACTCATATTCATTTCAACATCCTGTGGAGATCCAATGCAATTTATATGCTTAATCTAGTGGTTAAATAATATCTGAAGAATAGATATGTCTCACATTAGGAACTATGCTAGATTATTTCCTTCCTCAATCTCTGAACTCTGAGGAAGGAAATAGTTTTTTTGTTTGTTTGTTTGGTTTTTAATAAAAAGCAAATTGCAAATCATTCTATTTTCTGACTTTCAGTCAGACTCTTCATGATCCCATCTGAGGTTTTCTTGGCAAAGATGCTGGAGTGGTTTGCCATTTCCTTCTCCAGTTCATTTTACAGATGAGGAATGGAGTCAAACAAGGTTAAGTGACTTGCCCAGGGTCATATAGCTAGTAAGTGTCTAAGGCCAGATTTCAAACAGGGAAAAGGGTTTCTGTCTCCAAGCCTGGCACTCTGTCTACTGAATCAATTTTTATATTCTTAGGTTTTCTGTTTTCTGTATCCAAAAGCTTGATCACAGAAAATTTATATTTTGAAAATGAATTATTTCATTTCATTCAGAATAAGAACATTAGAAGATATTACCTAAACACAAGACTGTTAGTAGATTTCAGTGTCTATTTTATGGGCTATAAAATGAATCTTCCAGAAGAAAAATTTTGAAAAAATTAATATTTTAAAAAATTGCTACATATTTTCATAATTCCGTAATTATTTTTCTCAGAAACTTTGGACTTTTGACTTTTTGAGGAACTGATAATATTTTTACGTTGTTTTTGATAACTTCCCAGGCCAAATATGCCCTGTTTTCTAGATTAAATTAAATTATTTACTTTGATTCAAAGGTTACTTTTTTTCTTATTTTGTAAAAGTTGATTCCACTCGGCCTAATGAAACATTTCTTTAAATGAAAGATTCCTTGAACTATATACATCAAAATTTCTTTTTAAAGACTATATCTGGTGTTTTTAAGTTTTTAGTAGATGTGTTTGAAAGAGGCAATATGGTCCAGTGGACAAAGGACAAATAGCACTGGAATCAGAAGACGGGTTCAATTTCTGCTTCTGGCACATAACAGCCATGTGATAACAGGCAAAAGTCACAGAAAGTCTTGGTTCAGGAAACATTCAAAGACTATAGATTCTGTGGGACGGGATGGTGCAAGTAGAACATTTCTACATAGGTCAGGAGGCACACACGACACTAGGTACTGATACATAGGCTTAAAGCTTTTATTCTGGTGAAATAATATCATGTAGTAAATATACTTAAGTAATAGAAAGAACATAAAATGTAAAAGTAAATTAATAGTTAAGATTTTTTGTCAAGTGGGTGAAATTTACCTGTAATTTAATGTCTTCTGATGAAATAATTCAATCTATTGATAATATTTAATTTGTTATTTTGTAAGTTATTTGAGAACTTAAAATGATGAGATTTAGTTTTGTCAATATCCTTCAGCTGTCAGGTTTTCTTATGTATTTGTCTTTCTCTTTTTTCTCCCTTTTCTTTTCTCTTCAGTCAAACTTATAAACCATTTCATGCCCTTTCCTCTCCAATTTTCTTTTTCATTGTCATGTATTTGTCAAACAGAATCCTCTATATCTTTCTTACCTCATCCTAATTTACTTTCTTGTCTTTTATTCTTCCACCCTTGTTGTATAAGATTTCATTCATGTCCCTAATTCAGTTACAGATTCCTTATTGTCCAAATGTATATTATGCTTTCATTCATTACTTTTCTAAATTCCATTTATATGTATCTATATTCAATTTTTTGCTTAATATATAGAAGTTAAAATAGGTATAACTATGGACTTGTACTATATATTGTTTCAGAAAAAACAGTGAATTTATAATGCAAGATTTTTTTTTTGCAGAGGGTCAAGTAATCATAGCATTAAAATTAATCTTGTAATAAAATTAGCTATAGAAGTCTCTGGTTTTGCATATTCATTTGAAGAAAATACAACAATGATTCTGATACCTTTGGACAGTCCCAATTTTGTGTGTATTCTCCGAAGTCACATATAGACAACACAGAAACATTCTGTACTCGTTTTAGCCATTGCAAACATACACGTTCATCTGTTACCCATGTGATCCAACTAAAATAATAGTCACTGTAAATAAAACAAAATGGATAGTTACCCTCATTTGGTCCAGACTATGACATCACAGATATAATCATAGGACAGCATAATAATTATTTTTGGTATAGCTATTTGAAAAAGACGATGTTAAGGAATATTTATTGGATATAAGGAGATCAAGGGATCACAAACTTAAAGATGAAAGAAATCTTAGAGCTATTATGGGAAATTAGAGAAAGAAACAGCTCTCTAGTAAGAGGACTTGAAATCAAATTCTTGCCTGGTATTTACCACCTGATCACCTGGGTGGAGAGTTTGAAGTTAGAGAGATGCATCTTCCTGAGTTCAAATTTGGCCTCAGACATTTAATAGCTGTACAACCCTGAGCAAGTCATTTTACCCTTTTTGCCTCAGTTTCCTCACCTGTAAAATGAGCTGAAGGAGGAAATGACAAACCATTCCAATATCTTTGCCAAGAAGAGACCCCCAATAGGGTCACAAAAACTTCAGGCTCAACTGAAAAATGACTGATTCTTTCCACACACAACTTACTGCCTATGTAGTTTGGGGAAAGTTACTTTTCCTTTGTTTCGATTCATCTATAAAAGAAGAGGATTATACTAGATGACCTCTAACTTCTCTTTCAATTATAAATCTTTTCAGCTTTCTCAGCTTTTGATTTTTTTTCAAATGTTTCAATGTGAAATTTTCAAATTTTACTTTTCAATTGTTTTGAGTTGAATAACTATACTACAACTGTGTTGTGTTTAGCTGTAATGATAGAGAATACAAATATGAAGAATCATAGAATATTAGAAACAGAAGGAGCCATTGAAATCATCTAGTATAATTCTCATTTTATAGATGAGGAAACTGAGGCTAACAGAATTTGGAACTTTGCCCAAGATCATGTAACTAGTTTGTGGCAGAACCAGGCCTGGAATCCTGGTATCTTAGTCTAGTGATCTTTTGACTTGTTTTATAAGATGGTTATGTTTGATGACTTGTGGTTAATTACTAAAATAATTAGCAACTAATGTCTATTTTATATGGCATCACCATATAAATACATAGTATTTTTATTTATTTCTTTTTATTTAGACTTGAAATTTCCTGCCTGTGGAGAATTCCTGGGATTAAAATTATACCCACTGACCTAGATTATCAAGTTTTCTGAAAGTTATATTTTTGCATAGTTGCTTGTAGCAATTAGAAGTTAAGTGATTTGCCTATGGTCACATAATAAATAATACTTGCTAACATTTATTATTTATTAACACTTTTTGGTTTGCAAAGCAATTTACAAATATCTTATTTTATCCAGTTAGTATCTTGTGAGTTTTAACCTCAGTTCTTCCTGATTCAAGGTCCAGCACTCTTATCTAAGAACCTCCTAGCTGCCATCTAATTAGTATGGGTCTGAGGCAAAGACTGAACATGATTTCTTGATTCCAAGACTGACCTTCTAACCACTATTTTATGCTGTCTCTCACAAAATGTTTATGTAGTGTGGGATGATAGGTGTTGAGGAGAAAGTGGATCTGATAACTCCTGATGAATTTTATTTCCCCTAAGCCCAGGAAATAAAATTGCTAGTTTTTAGAAGCACATAACAGAGACAATTTAGGTAGTAAGGTCTTTAAAAAAGGCATTAGCTCTTCAAATGATTGAATTAGAGCACATTGGTTGGCTAAAGATTCAGCCACACCTCTTTTAACTCTTTAAAAAAGCAAAATCTGCTTTCCAGGAAATCTACCAGCAGTCATTTCAAGCAAAAGACAGATATGAGAACTGTGAACTCTTGTCTTCAAGAAAAGCTGGGGCAGTTAGGTGACTCAGTGGATAGAGACCCAAGCCTGGAGACATAAGGTCCTAGGTTCCAATAAGGTCTCCGATACATCTTGGCTATAAGATCCTGGGCAAGTCACTTAACCCCATTTGCCTAGTCCTTATTGTTCTTCTGTCTTGGAACCAATGCTGGGTATTGATTCTAAAACAGAAAGTAAAGGTTAAAAAAAATGAAGAGAGATTGCCATTTATGAAAGAAGAATTCAGCTCTTGGGAGTGGGGTGGAGGGGACAGTTCTCCCTCCATCTTGAAAAGAACCTACTCACCCAACAGGAGACCCTGTGCCCAGTGTAAGGAGCAGACTCAAGGAGCCTAAATGAGTATCCCACCCATAGAAATTCTCTACTCAAGGGGGAATTGTATGGAGAGAACCACAAGAAAATAAAAGTTATAGGGGTTCTACAGTATCAAAGGTATAAGTGGCCAAGGCCCTATGTATTCCCCATGTCTGAACCTCTAAGCCAGTATAATCTATGTATGTGTACGCTCTTCCCACTAATGCTGTATGTAGTTGTGGAAGAACAAACTTTTGAGTTGGGGGACAAAATGTTTTCTTACTACTGTTCTTGGAATGTCAATAAGCAAATGTTTTGGTTTGAGCTAATTCTATCCTATGACTGACTACTAATGATAAACATATCATTAGGGGCTCATGGACTATAATTTTTGAAGGGAAACCCATGAATTTGGAATTGTTCTTCCTCCCAGCCCAACCAACAAGTATAAGTTTGGGGAAAGGGGGTTAATTCAGAGCTGTACCATGGGAAATTTTGTAACTTCTTTTGTATAAGCTGTGTGTATGCATACTATGTGTCCTAAATAAAATTAAAAGCATAATCACACACACACATACATATATTTGTATTGTATCCTCCGTTTGTAGAATTGAAACTTTGTTAGGCATGGGAGTTTTGTTTTGGTATCCTCTTTGGCCAGTAAGTAGTTAGTACATCATAAGCATTAAATAAAAGCTTGTTGACTGTTTGAAAAGATGCTTATGGTTACAGAGATTTGGTTATTTCCTACATGCATTAAAATAGACCAACAAACCATAGATTACAACTTTCAAAAATGAGGAATGAAACTCTCAACAAAATTTCAAAGTACAATCATTTCAATAAAAGTAAGAGGAATCAGAGAATACAGTACCTTGATGAAATCATTGCTGGAACTGGGACTTCTCTGGGACCTACATATCCAGGGTAAGTGGTATCAATAATAAATACCCTAACAAGAGGATTTTTAGCTCCAGCCTGCCAAGACAACGAATTACATTTTATAAAATTATATTTTTCACTAGTGTTTAAGGATACTAAGAATGTTACAATAGAATAGCAAAAGTGAAACATGTCATTGTTAGAATATCATCATTATAATGCTACCTTCTTACCCCACCCCAAATCCCCTGCCCAACACACTTCATTTATGTAATCCAAAAAGTGTATACAGAGATGACACTTGGGGTGCTTAACTTTGGTTTTTTGATACTTTCATACTTAAACTCCATTTTGGGAGGAAATAAGGAAGGACGATTCTCTTTGTGTATTGCTATAGAAGATCTCTTCCTACCAAGGACTGTATTTCACATCGACTAATGTCATTTATCCTTACTTGTAAAAGAGAGCATTTCTTCTCAAGGACTGAGGAGAAAGGTGGAAGTTTTGTTTGGGAGAGACAGGAATAAGGATACAGTTTGTGCAATGAAATTCAGCTCAGGACAGCTATCAGACAGAAGGCTATCTGGTTGGTCCCACTGTTGCTACAGTTCTTTGGAGTTGGGGAGATTTGCCTCCATACAAAATATTCAGGAAGATTTTATTTCGTATGTACTTTGGGGATGCATATGCTTACATATATATGCTCTTTCCCCAATAGAGGGTAAACTCATTGAGGATAGGAGCTGCTTTGTCTTGGTGTCCTTAGTGTCTAGTATAGTGCCTGGCACATGGTAGATGCTTAATAAATGTTGGTTGATTGAAAACAAAATTGTGGTAATGGTAATTTAATTGTCTTCTACTTTTAATATGTTAGTACAGGCTTACAGAGCCTAGGCTCCAACTTCCCAAAAAAGAAGTGTGAACTCCTCCTAAATAAAATTCAAAGTATAATAATTTCAGCAAAAGAAAATGGGATAGCCCCAGGATACACAAATTTTTCCTTTTACCCCTCCTGCTGTGTCCTTCCCTCACAGTGCCCACTACTCTTCATACACAGACATTTTTTCAAGTCTTCAAATTATTCTACCATAGTTAGAGGGAATCTTGGAGGAAAAAAACATATTTGAATCCAATAAACTTCAAATATAAAGTCTCACATTATACAATTTGGCTTGAATTGGTTTCAAACATTGCTCAGCCTGTTTCAGGATTTAGGATTCAGGACCAGGTCGGCTAAATCTTTCCACCCCTCAGTCCTTTGGATCAAGTAGCCCTTTCTTGCAAGTCTACCCTTTCCCCCGCCTCAGTTCTGAATTTGAACTTCTCTCATTACTCTTCACCCACAGGGAAACGAGGTCCTTATTTGAGCCCCAATTTTTTTTTCTTCGACTTCAGTCCCTCCTTTTTTCTTGGCAGAACTCAGCTTCCCTGATCTGCTCCTGCTGTCTCAGCTTTTTCAACCCTTCCTGATGTCACCCGAAGCCACATGTGCTTCCATATTCAATCCCCTGAAGGCACCATTAGTTTCCAGCCTCCCATCCTGGATCTCTACGCCTACTCTCAGACACTCCCCAATCTAGGCACACTGTTCCTGGCTGACATCATTTCACAAAACTATTAGCACCTCTTCAACTTCGTTATGTTTCAATTACTCCCTCAGAACAAATCGACATAAGATTTAGGGAGAAAAGATTTTTTAAAATTATTTTTGCTACTATTTTCACTCAGGTACATTGTAGCCTAAATTTTTTAATTAAAAAAAATTTTTTTTAATCCTGGACAGTCAAGAGTAGTGCATTTGACTCCCATGGTGTTGATGTTTTAACGTAGTCTTATACAGTAAGTGCCAGTCTCTCAAGTACATGTTTAAGCTTCATATCCAATGAGAAATTTCATTTTTAATTCCCTTCTTCAGATTCCTCCTAAAAGTTAAATATGAAATCTCTGAGGAGCTCAGCTCTTCACCTATCACGGTTTCAGAATCACAATGAAGGTAGTGTAATGAGGGCTTTGTCCAGGCCTCGAAATTTAAAGGGCATAGCCACATTTGTAATACTTCAGTAGTGTAGAAACAACCAACCTATAGGGAAACAGCATAGCATAGTGTCTGGAACAGGGTCAAAACTGGCATCACTGGACTTGAGTTCAGATGAAAGTTCCCCCCTTGCCATCTGTGTGATCTTGGGTAATTCACTTAAACTTTATGGGCTCCATTTGCTCATTTATAAAATGAGGAGAATTAGACCATCTGACCTCTACAATTCTAGATCTATAATAAAAATTAGCAAACAAGATGAGATGAGGCAGTGATTTAGTAAGCACCTCCTGTATGCAGAGCACTAAGCTAGGTGTAATCCATATTGACATTGAGTTTACTTTCTAATGGAAGAGACAAGTACATATATAAAAATAAAACTAATAAATCCAACGCTGTTAAATACAAGGTACTTTGGGAAGTTGGGCGCTAGGCATTAGAGAATTGGAAAGGGATTAATCCAGAAGATGAGAGACTGTATAAATCAGAAGTCAGGTGGGAGAATAATCCTGACATGGAGGACAGATGCTGCAAAGGCACTAAGATAAGAACTGGAGAGTTGAATGTGAGGAACAGAGATAAGGCCACTTTGACCAGAACAGACAGCAAATAAAGGGGAGGAATGGTCAAAGAACCTGGAAAGAAAATGTTGGTTTGGGTGGTATAAATCATTAAAAGCTGACTAAAGGAGTTTCTATTTTATCCTACAGGTTTCATGGAGCCATTGGAGTTGATAACTAGGGGAGTCATGTGGTCAGATCTGCACTCAAGGAAATTTTTTCTTGTTCATTTGAGGTTTTCTTGGCAAAGATAGTTGTGTGGTTTGGCATTTCCTTCTCCAGCTCATTTTATAAATGAGGAAATTGAGGCCAACAAGATTAGTTTAGTTGCCTGGGATCATACAGCTAATAAGTGTCTGAGGTTAGATTTGAACTCGGGAAGATATCTGCACTGCACCGCCCAGCTATCCTTTAAGGAAAATTACTTATTCCCTTCCTCTAACTGTCCAATCCACTTATCTCCCACCAATGTCCCAGTGTCTCTGAATTCTTACCCTGTGATATGTGCCCCCTCAAGTGAAAGTGTCTTTCATGGCCCTTTCCCAAGGTTTGGTTAATAGTAATTGTTCTGAGCTCAAAAATTCCTAATTATATATGGCTCTATTAGACTCTCTATTGAATATTCTTCTCTGAGGATCGGGATAGGGAACATCAAAATGAGAATAATTGAATCAGAGAAGTTTTAAAATGGAAAAACTTTTAGAGATTATTTAGCTGTCTCTACTCTCTCCGAAACTGATGCTCCTAGGGTCTATAGCACTGTATCAGGCAGCACATATGTCCCTCTAGCTAGAGAGTTTAGCTAGTGCCTGCCTGAGAAGAATCAATGAAGCTCAGCAGTTATGCTTCCCTCTCCAATTCACATTTGTAAGACACTTGAAGAAGAGGTGAAAAAAATGGGACTTTGCATTATGAGCTTGAAAGTTGAAAAGGACCAAAATGAAATATAGCTGTTTCCCCTCAATAATTTAGACCATATGCTTTCCCAAGATGCATGTTGTAAAGGCAACCTCATGTAGCACACCCAGATGTCCAAAATAATAGAAGTTTTAACAAAGAACATGCCATTGCTTTTATAAGGACAAAAGGTTTTCCAAATGTATTTGATCCCACCTCTGTTTCATGGTTATTATTGTTCACGTTTACACCAAGGGAAGAAAAGCATTCAACATACCTTTGGGTAGGGAATATTTATTGTTCTAGGATACTGTTCATCACCATAATAAGAATATGCAATAACTGGTATATCTGTATCATTAAATTCTGCATATGCTAAAAACCTTCCATTTGGAGACCACCAGAGTGCATATTTTATAGCAAGCATTTCCTCTGAAAAATAAGCACCTCTATATTAATTACCATTATAATTTACTTTTCAAAATAATCACAGACAATTTCAAATAGCTCTTCACTGATTCTCTTATCAGATTGACATGCTACATAAAACAGGCTCAGTAGTTTCAAAAAATATTTGTGGTAAACTGGAATATTTTATTCTTGTGTCCCATGTCAAAACTTTCATCAAATTATGGTCAAGAAACATCAATTAATATTCTAGAAAAATAATTAATAATTAAATAATAATATAGATTATTTTACATGACTATTATATAGTGCCTTAAAGTTTCCAAAATGCCTTGCTTACATTATCTGGTTTGAACCTCACAACCACACTATGAAGTAGCTACTATAGGTATTATTTATACTCATTTAAAAATATGAGATTGCAGGGACTCAGAGAAAGCTTGTTATCTTATCCAAAGTCACTTGGCTAATAAATGTCAGAGATGCTGACTACCGATTTGCTGCTCTATTATACCATACCGAAACCAGAAACTTTCTCTTTATTAATAGCAAATCAACTTCAGCAGCAATGACATCTCCGTGGGCACAGTTCCTAGTTTTAACAGTTCTCCTGAAGCCAGAACGGAGGGAAACAGGCTTACACTGGAATGTGAGGCCTCAGTGAAAGTGGTAAGAATGGACTCCCAATGGAGGCTGTGGAATTGCTTGATAAGCTTTCTTTCAACAGCAATAGTTTTAGATGGATTTCTTACACAGGAAAGAGCTGGTCTTCATTATATTGCTACAAGACTCAAACTTGTGATACTTTAATTCTATGACTCTACACTCAGATTTCATGACAATTTTCTTGATGTAAATGCCTCTTTTGGACGCATTTACCTTGGAAGTGAGGGCAGAATGTACGAGAACCAAGTATAGATTTCCACTTAAAGACCCAGCACTTAACACAATTCCTGGCACATAGTAGGCACTTAATAAATATTTATTGATTGGTTGCTTGATCGATCTAGACAGATAATGATAACAGTAATAATAATGATAATTTTAGTCACAGAATTAGTCACACAGTAGTTTTAAGACTTGCAAAATGCTTCTTTTGCTTTTGCAAGATCCTCATGACCACTCTGGAAAGTAAATACTGTTGATGTTATTATGGCTATTTTATACATGAGAAAAACCGATGCAAAAAGATGTTTGCTTCTTTCTCTTTTTGGAGGAAACATATATTCTCAATATAAATATTTGAAAATATATATAAACCAAATTCACTTTGTAATGTAAATAATCTGTGGTTTCTCCTACTATGTTGATGATAGTAATAATAATAATGACTTTCTGTTTTGATGTTAGGAGTAGGAAATCTAACATAGGCTCAAAGATCTTGGAGTCTGAGTTTTGACCTGGACCTTTGATTACATTACGGTGTAGGAAACTCCCAATGAGGAAATCCTCTCTTCCTTGTGGATCAGCAACTTCTTTGCAATTTATAGCTTTAGAGAATTGCTTGGAGCCAAAGACAGGCCAAGTGTCTTCCCCAGTGTTATTATATATCTAGGATAAGTCAGCCATGGGACTTGAACCCCAGGTCACTCCAACGCTACCCTCTAAGTCATCATGCCAGATTGCCTCTCTTATCACTTATAAACTAATTACCTCTGATTGCGTATATTACCTGATACCACTTTAGCCAAGAACCAACTTATATATATATATTAATAAAACCCACTACTACTGACCTTATGAAGTTATTTTAAAATAAGAGGTAAAACAAAAACAACATAATATTTATACTAGCTTACCTTCATAGACCCAATCAGGAATTCCATTAAAAATCTGGTTTTCTTTCCCAGTAGATGTTATTTGAATAGGTGGGTCTCTTGGGGTTTGTTTCAAATAGATATTGTTTTGGTAGACATATGCCTAGAGAACAATATGAGTTTATTATTAAGTATAACTGCAAGGAAAAAATGAAATTGGCTTTTTTTCAAAAATGATAATTTCTGAAACTGTTCCTATTGGTTTATATGCAAAGGAATTCACACAGGAAATATTAACATAATGTAGACTTCCCTAAAGTATTTCCCAATGCGACCAACTAAAATTTTTTGTGGAAAAAGCTTATTTCAAACCCTTAATAATATATTATGCTCTCTCATTAGCTAACAGTTCTGAGAATTGATACTTTTTTTTCCTGTTAAAGTATGCTATAAAGATAGCTATGCATGAATAATCTATAAAATGTCTCATTAAGCATTCTAGACATGGTCAGGTCTACTGATTTCTGCATTTAATGTAAGAAAGTGATGAAATGCTACCTTTACTGATATTTCTTTTAAAAACTCATTTTTCAAAAGATAAAATTTATGAATGTGTAATCATGAGCTTGCGATTTTATTAACTTTTCAGGTGAACTTCAATTTATTTTGAAAAATATCTTGAAAAAACTGTTCTTAAAAAAACAAAAGAAATTATAAATGAATATTATCTGAGAGAACATAATATATTTCTTTAGGTTAGGGCCTATTGATTTTTTTTGGTCTTTTTACCTAGTGCCCAATATAGTGTTTTGCACATTAGTAGTTACCTAGTAAATGTTGAAATGTATTCTTTCCCTGGGGAGTAAATTAAATAAATACCAACTTAAGCTATGTATTTTACTGGATCAAACAGTAAAAATTATTTTGTATAATCAGCAATTACTAACCAATTTGCTTCCAACAGGTGACCAACATAAATACTGAATTGGATGAGGAAGTTCATTTTCTCTTGTAAAATCTCTAGAGAGAAAATAAACATATTTATTAGCCAATGAATAATAGATTATTTATAAAAATAGAGAAAACAAAAATGAGAAAAAACTAAATATATACTTGATGAAGTCAGAAATCCTGGATCAAAGTTCTTGCTTTGACCCTAATTAATTAGGTGATTTTGAGCATGTCTTTTAACATTTTGGGGCCTCAGCAATACCACCTATAAAAAAATGGTGACTGTTTGGATTTGATGGTCTATATAAGGTCCTTTTAAGGTGCTGAATTTCTGTAAAATAATGTAAACCACTTTTTAAGACACAGAAATAAAGGATGCTTAGCAAAAGACATTTGGAAATAATTTCAGAGGTGATGTATGTCTGTACGTGGCTAAGATTTGTAAAATAATAATGGAACAAAAATTCCTCTTCATGATTCTCATTTCTTTGAGCTGATATGCAATTCACATTTTTAAAAAACATACATGCTATTTGAAAATGTGTGCAAGATCTTGCCTTAAATCAATAAAAAAAAGAACAGTTGATTTCTAGCTAAGCTGAAAACCAGTTTTCATTTTTGGCAAAGTGCCTTCATATTACAAAGGCCTCCACGCAAGGGAAACTTTCATTCTATGGCCCAAAAAACTCAATTTAGGGATTGAAGTCATGGTGCTATTTGGAGAATACAAGTTCACTGGTTTTTATTGTAACTTCTCCAGAGAAGCTTTGCTTCTCAAAAGAAGAATTCATTTAATGAGTGAGAGAACAGTGAGATGTCTGCAGTTTAACATAGTCATAATTCTTTCCATTTATCATTCATGAAGATAGTAGTAATGGGTGTATTTGGACTAGTCTGATGGGGAGCCAAAGCAGAATTTTGCCATGCTCAGAGGCAGAGTCAAGTAATGGATAGAAAACTGTCCTTAGAATGAAGACCCTAAAAGTCCTCTTCTGCTCTATACTAGCTGTGTGACCGTGGGCAATTTATATAGCCTATCTGAGTTCCAGGCAATTCTCTAGGACAGTGGATTGCATAGCTGGTGTTCATTTGCCCTACTAGAAGGAGCATCCTCATTAGGATTTCCCTTCACCAATAACATGGCCCATCATGTCAATCTCTACTTCAACCTCTACTCTCCTCACCAAACTAATCCTATTATACTGTACCTGAAAATCTTAATTAGCTTGTTCCCTTTGAATTAAGAGTTTGAAAAACTTTATGAAAATGCAAATATTATCTTAAAAAAAGCAATCCATTAGCTGTCATTAACACCATATGTTGAATTTGTTTATTAAATTAGTTAGTATAAAACTTGGGCTTCCTTAGGAATGGAGAAAATACTTTAAAAAAATAAAATTTGGCTTAAAAAACTTACTTTTCATCTTAGAATCAATACCATTTATTGGTTCTGAGACTGAACAGTGAGGGCTAGACAAAGTTGGTTAAGTGACTTGCCCAGGGTCACATAGCTAGGAAGTATACAAAGTCAGGCTTGAATCCAGGACTTCTTTTCTCTAGGTCTGGCTTTCTATCTACTGAGCCACCTATATACCCCCAAGTTTTGATACTTTTTTGTTTTTCACAAACTACAATTTTTTGCTTCTTTAGGGAGTAGGTTAAAAGTAGCTGCATCCCAGAAACTCAGGAAGATAGGCAGGTATCATTTACCAGGCTTATCTGAAAAGTATTGGCCCCTTTGTAGTGACCTGGTAGCAGGGATCCGAGGAACACTGAAGGAAAGCTGGTTTTTGTGGTAACATTGCACTTATTGTGCATTGTAGGGAGTTCGGATATCACCTACATTTTCTAGAATTTACCTTATAATGAAGAACTTTTTCTGACTGAAAGAACAACAATCAACAAAACTAACCAACATATCAAAAATTTTAGATTATATGCAGTATTCCATACCAAACAGTTCCCTCCACTTCTGTAAAGTAGGGCAGGTGCCTTCTCCTATTTCTCATGGTTATGATAATTTGAAAATATTCTATTTCAATTGTTTCATTCTCGATCATCTCATTAACATTATTTGTAGTCATTGTGTTTATTAGTTTCCCAGTTTTGCATCTCTTTATATCAATTCATATAAATTTTCCCTTACTTCTCAGAATTTGTAATTTCTAATAGTATTCCATTTCATTCATGACCTATAACTTTTATTTATTCCCCAAACAATGCACACAGACTTTGTTTCCACATCTTTTGTACATAAAGTCCTGTTATAAATATCTTGGTATACTATTTCTCATTGAATTTTTTAGGATTATATGCCTAGCAGTAGAACCTCTGGGTAAAAAATTATGAGTATTTTATTTATAGTAGCTCTTTTTTTTGTGGTGACAAAGAATTGGAAACTAAGGAGATGTTCATCAATTTGGGAATGGCTGAACAAGTTGTGGTATATGATTGTAATGGAATACCAGTGTGCTATAAGAAATTATGAGAAGCATGATTTAAGAAAAGCCTGAAAAGACCTACATGAATTGATGCAAAGTGAAGTGAGCAGAACCAGGAGAGCATCATACACAGTAACAGAAATATTATATGATGAATATTTATGAATGTCTTAGCTATTCCTAGCAAAACAATGATCCAAGAAAATCCTCAAGGACTCATGATGAAAAATGCCATCTGCCTCAGAGGAAGACCTGATGGGAGTCTGAATGTAGACTGAAACATACTGTATTTCACTTCATTTCTTCAAAATAAATTTCTTATTTTATTTGAGTTCTCTTTCACAAAAGGACTAATATGGAAAGACATTTTACACTATTGCACATGTAAAATCTACATCAGATTGCCTGCCACTCCAGGGAGGAGGAAAGAGAAAGACAGGGAGGGATGGTGAGGATTTGGTTCAAATTTTCCAAAAATAAAGGTTAAAACATATTTTTCATAGAATTGAGGAAAAAATAAATATTAAAGTGAGGATATAAAAAATTATTATATTTTAGCCATCTTCTTCACATAATTCCAAATTGCTTTACAGAACAGTTAAACAATCTCATATCTCCATCAACAATGCATTAGGAAAGGCTCAAGCCTTTCCATAGGCTGGAAAGTTCAGCATGAGGATCTTGTATACTTCTGAGAGGAGAATGTTGAATGGGAGTACTGTATATAATAAGGCAGACAAATGGGTCCTGAAGACCGACTTTGCTCACTTTCTACATCTTTTAAGGACCTGCTCATTAGTCTTTTATGAAATTTTATGGCACTTCCTTATTTTTCCAAACATTTAAGTGCAGTCTATACAATTATACAAGTAGATCTTTTTGAAAATATTGATATGTATACTCTCAGGTCAGTTCCAACTGGTGATGACATCTTTTCAGCTCAGTAAATACTCATTTCTGATGTCTGTTATGTGTATTATTTTAGAATAATGGACATCATTTCATGATTCCTTTCCTATGTTAGATGAATTGAGTCATCTTTGTTTTTCTAGAATTATTTGAATCACTCACATCTTAATTAGACTTTAATTAAAGATGTCAAGATGATCCATTAATTTGGTTTTGAGGAAAAATACTTTTGACTGGATTTATTGCTAAGTAGTTAAAAAGCATGCAGGAACTATGGACCAATATTCCTTCTATTTACTTGAAATATGAATTCAATTTTTAATTCTATTAGCTAAGCACAACATGGAAAATTTGGATATGATACAGAAGACAACAATGAGAATGACTAAAAGTTTGAAAAGACCTCTTTGAGAAAGGCTAAGTTTATTTTTAATTTGTCACTTGGCATATTGTAAATTCTCAGATGTTATTTGTCCCCCCCCCCAGTTCCTATCATAGTGCTTCCTACATAGAATATATTGATTTATTTAATATTAAGATAAAGAGGTTACAGAGCAGCTTAATGAGTCTTCAAATAAATGTATTGCATAAATGACCATACAGGAAGTGTCTGAGGGCAGATTTGAATCCAGGACCTCCCGTCTCTAGGTCTGGCTCTCAATCCACTGAAACACCCAGCTGCCCCTACAACTGACCTTCTTCAGAAGATCATGAATTTACTGGATGATACTGTTTATTCTATTTGTCAAATATTAAGTCATTCTTGATAGGATCCTTTGAAGTCTATTTATGTCTACCATAGATCTCTGCAGTTTTTGACTATTTCTAGATTGTGGTGTTCTATGAATCACGGCCATGTAGCATCATCACGAAAATATTGAAGCTAAAAAAAAGTTTTTCAATTTAGATATGTAATTGATTGTAATGAATAAACAGGTTATGGAAAAAAGAAATAAAATGGAATATCTCTTTGTTATAAGAAACATTTAATTTAATGCATGCAGAGAAATATAGGAAGACTTTTTATGAACTGATGCAAAAACACATAATCAAAACTAGGGAAAACTCTGACTCCCACTTACTTTGGGAAATTGGGTCCTTAGAGGCTGACTGACAACTTATCCCCTCAAATTTCTAAGTATAACTCTGAGGGACCAGGATCTCTCATACTGTTGCTCAGAAATTCTTATTGTCTTTTCTTCCCAATGATCATTATCTTAGTTTAATTAGATTTTTAGTAAGTATGTATATCTTAGAGTATTTACTACATGGGTCTAAGAAAAAAAATCGTTATAAAAAATACTTCACACTAGAAGTTGATTCTCCCCTTGAACAGCAAGTCCCTTATACTAAGAGGGTAGTGAGCTACATGTATTAGGAATTTGTGCCAGAAGGGTCACTGACATCCTTTTTCCTTTCCTGGAGTCCTCATGGAGTCTTATACCCCTTAGGTGGAGTTCTTAGCTGGACTTTGAGAGCAAGTGGCCTTTTAGCGTCTTGAGGCTCCTCATCTATGCACAGGTCCTAGTTAACAAAGGGTTTGAATGTCCACTACAAGAATTAGGCAAGGATTTGCTGGGTCCAGTTCATTACTCCATGGAAAGTCAGTGGGAATTCATAGAGGTGGGATTCTAGACACGAGAATGCCTCAAAGAGCTGTTCCTGGTCATCAGGCTACCAAAGCTGACCAGACTTCCAAGTCTTCTAACCTTTAGAAATTTACACGGTCAGAATCTATTTAATTTTGCCTCTAGATATTCAGCTGACTTTTCTCAGGAGATCTCCCATTTGCCAACAACATGTGCTTCTCCAGTTTGAGGTGGATATATTGTGACCTAATAGGCTAATTTATTGGTGGAAATAGTAAATGGGAAAGGGGTAGGAGAGCCCTAAGAGTGATTCCTTCTCAGGAGTTTGGACTTCTCAGTTTATGAATTTGTAGTCTCTTCTGATTTTTATATATAGTCCAAGAAATATCACTTAATCTTTCTCTTGCAATTGCAAGGTATTTCCTGCATGTTGTCATCAGTCTTTATCCAACTTATTTATAAACGTGTTTTATTTTATATTTATTCAATTCTGATATCTAGGCTTTCTGCGATTAATTCGGGTGAGGGTGGACTACCCTCCCTTATATATACAATGGTTATAATGATGAAAACAACAATATAGCAAAACAATTGAAATTGAATATCATGGAATTATAATGCAAGACTGGCCAAGAACAGACCATATTTTCCTGAGTGAGATAAAGGGCTATGGTTATGGAATAATACATATGATGTTGGATGTGATGGTTTTAGTTTGCTGAAATGGTTTATTTTATCTTATTTTGTATTTGTTAAAGAGGATGACTCTCTGGAAAATAGATTGAAAGATAAAATGGGAAAGGTAAATGATAAAAAAATCAATAAAACTTTTAAAGATTGTTTTTGTGCTTTAATTAATAGCACAGATGAACATATTGATTTCTTGTTATGGAACAATTTTTATGAATAATCTCATTCGACTGAACTTCAGAACACCTATCAGGTAGCATAAGTATTTTTTCCATTTTATACATGAGGATACTAAAGTTGAGAGACTTAAAAGTGGTTTGTCTAAGGACACATGGCTAGTCAGTAAAATAATCAACCTGGGCCTTTTATCCAGGTCTTTGGACTCCAAACTAGCCCACTGATATTTCCACTTGGCTGTATCCTGCTTCCTATGGTTATAAGAAGGTCTCTTCAAACTCTGATTTTCAGTGTCTTAAAAAGCAGGGAAACATATCATGTCATGATAAGTAAACCCTTAGGAATCTATAGAGTATGTGCATTCTTTCAAGTAAAACCATTTTAAAGAAGAAAGAGTTCCCCATCCCTTGTATTTTTCTTCTTTGTTGGAAGTTCAGATATAACAAATCCTTTTTTTTTTTCAGAAGCAATAGGCTTTTTAAAAAGTCAGATATGTTACAAAACTGTGGAGGCATATCTTTTTCCCTAGAATGATTTTCTTCTTGAATCATAATCGATAAATCATTTCTTGTTAGAAGATGTATTTTGAACTGGAATTTTCCAGTTAAATACCAATGGTTATCCTAAATACGGCACAGTTTTAGAATAGTCTGTTTGAATTGGAAAAATTATTTTGAAGACCCAATTTGGGTGCTCCTCCATGTAGCCTCCACTAATCTCTCTGAATTTCACTTTGTAACTTCAGGCTCAATCTCGCCTTCAAATCTCTCAAATCCCTTTATCAATGCAATGAAAATCCTTTAACTTTAAACTCAAGTTATATTACTCTTATTCTGTTTCTACACTTAGTTATTGAAATGCATTTTAGGTTGGTTGACCTCCACTATGAGATGGATATGTCACTTATTGAATTTTTACTGAATGAATAATTGATACTGTAAACTCATTCATTCTCCATCTGCTGATAATGCCTTCTTTGTACACTGTGATTTATCTTTAAAAAGAGTTACTTGAATTTGAAATTAAATCAAAGAACAATCAAAATGAGAAGGGTGAAGGCAAAGAGAAAAGAAGAGAAAAAATTCAAAACATTAGATGATGAGATTAGAAAATCATGAAGGTGTTAAAATGGGCAGAAATTATAGAATCAAACTCCACAAAATTTTAGAGCTGGAATGTAGATGAATGTTTTCCCAAAGCCAATTTCATAGCTGAGGAAATTGAGAAATAGCCAAGAAAGTTAAAGGACTTGTTTAATGTTAGGGAAAATTTATAAGTGAAAATTTAAACACAAGATGAAAATCCAACATCTTAATATTCAGGCTTCACAGTATTTGATTAGAATGAATAGTGGAAAACTGACAAATATGACAAAATGGATCTATCTTCTTTTCTTTCCTAATAAAAATTAGCATTGATATGACTAAGAAAAACAACAAAATAAGGAAATTCTATTTTAAAATTAGAATTTCCAAAAGAAATCTCTATAAGTTAGCTCTCACTAGTAAATTGTTACTCTGTCAAGTTCCATTCTAATACATTGGATTATACTTCATTATATTTTGTTATGCTATGTTCTATCATATCATGCCATATTTTAATGTTATATGTGGGTATAAATAAACAACAAATCTTACCCATTTATAAGGTCAAAAATATGATATGTTGCTGTGTAGGAGTATCTCCAAAGCTGTCAGATTGAATAAAGAGGCAAAAAAATTATGATGAAAATAATTACATGCAAACCCCAATAAACCTTGTAAAATCTACGATTATGAAAGTAACATTTGTAGTAGAAAGTACAGGTTTGAACACAATAATAACTCAGCACTGATGATCTTTGCATTCCCCTTCCCCTTCATTTATTTATTTATTTGTTTGTTTTTTAAGCCATAGCTTCTTGGCACACTCCAAAGTCTTAATCCCATAAAAAGTATTCAAAATGTGAAGTTATGCTTTTACCTGATACTCGCTCAGACTTTCCTACTCTGAATTTCGGTGAAGTCAAAAGTTCCATAACATTTCCCACCTCAGGCTTGAGCTGTCTATTTCATTAACGAATAGACGGAGGGAGTTTCATTTATTTATTTTTAAAGTAAACATTTATTGAATAAGCTGTCCTAAACTATATTATTTATATTCATTAGATTAAGACTTAATTGAACTTCAGTATAGTATTTATACATAACATTATAATCCATAGTTGGAAGTAAAAAATATTATGTGAATCAATTAAAATACAAATCTCCTTGTCAGAGACTGTGTGCCTGGGCCCATCCTCATACAAACCTAAGATTACTAGATAACTCAGAAGAATAATACTACAAAGAAAAGGGAGAATAATTTTGAAATAAAGATTCAGAGTTACATTTCATTCAATATATATGTGGTTATTTTGTGAGATATTGGCTGGTACACAAATTTTTCAGAGTAATACTTAAAAATGTTTAGCAAACAACTCTCATGGAAAATAACATATCTGTGTGTGTTTTGTTTCATATGTTACTATAGCATGTGTACTAGGTAAAGATGAAGGGTGTTATTCTTTTCAAGAGATTCTCAAATGTTTGGCAAAGAAACTTCTCTGAGTTAAAAAAAAAATTACCTTCTGTTATATCAATGGTTTACCAAAAACAGTCACTCAGCATCTATCTAGGAGATTAATACCTGACTGGATAAAGAGGATGGGCAAGAATAACTTTTCACCCTTTATATTAAATGGATGTAGTAAGGTAGGATTGACAATAAGATTCTGAATCTCGGAGAGTAAAGGAAAAATTGGTTCTAGAGACCAAAGATACTTTACATAGGGCATTTTAACCTAAGTGCCACAAATCAAAAACCTAGTTTGACAATGAGTTACTATAATCCTTTCTCCAAATTCTGTGTTATAGTAAAAGAGGAATAATGATGGACTATTTTCCATCCTGTTTCAGGACAAAAAAAGAGCCGATGGAATCTAGTGGAAATAATTCTGAATTGAGAGTTGGGAAGAACTGAGATTTAGTTCTGTCTGTAAAAGTGACTATGTGAAATTGAACAGGTCAATTTATCTTTTAAGATTTTCCATCTTTATATAAATTTTCTTCCTTAAGTTCATGATACAGTGGAGGGTGAAATTCAAGTTTCTCTAGGTATATAGGGTTTGGGGTCTTGAACTGGAAGGGCCTGCAGAGTCATCTGATTCAACTCCATTTTATAGATAAAGATACTGAGATCTAGGTGAAGCGACTTGTCTGATATCACAAAAATAATAAATGTCAGAGTTCTAAATGATAGTTTATAATTTTTTTCAGAAATCAGTGATTATTTATAGTACTTTTATAGTTGGGTGAATGTTTTTCCTTTGAAATAAATTAGAATTCATAAAGGCATATTCAGAAGTCAAATTTTATTTGACCTAATTCTCCCCATTTTTCTAAGAAGCACTTCCTTAGCTACCTGATTTCAATGACCTGAGACACAAGAAGAAGTCAAGAATGATCTGGGAAACTCAATTATATCTTCTCTTCCTTTCCTAAGAAGTCCCTAATGAGGTACTGGGAAATATGAAGGTGAAGAGAAATTCAGGGAGACTAATTTCATATAGAATGATTTCCCCAGCCTTTTCTCCTTCCTTATACACATCTAGTGATTGGACAGTATTGTTTCCAGAGTTTGCCAAATAATGAGTTGGAGAATATCCATGTATGGCCACATAGAGGCAGGCAAAGTAAACAGCTATAATAAGAGATTACCTTTGAATAATCACTTTCTAGATATGCAAATTGCCGATCAGCTGATAATCCATAATTTGAAGCATTCACGCTCTTCTGAAGTTTTGAAGAATTTGATTAGAAAATAAGAAAAATTAATCAAAATTAATTACTTAGCATTTGAATAAATTGAACACCATTAAATAATATTATTGAAAAGTATATATGTATGTGCTACTTTACCATGGTGGTATTACTCAAGATGATAGATGTTTCTCCCGTTTCAATGTTATACAAGATAATGTTATCATCTGAAGATTTTTGGAGATATTCATGTCCTTTAAACAAGAAGGGAGAAGAATGATGTAACACTACAATTACCTTATTTTTACAAGAAAATGAAAATTGCATGGGGAATCGGATCACTGAGGTTCCAGCACTAACTCATGATAGGATCTTGGACAAGTGCTTGACTCTCAGTTTTCTCATCTGTAAAAATGGAAGAGTTGGACTATACTGAGGTCCTTCTAGTTCTAATCTTCTATTAGGATACAAGTATGCACATTATAATTAGTACCAAATTGCCTCAGTTAGAGCTTTTTTTTTAAAATATCGAAGTATTAACAAGATATCCTTATGCAATAGAGATTAGGAGTCTAAGCAGACTAGATACATAAGTACATTGTTTAATACAATTTAGCATTAAAAAATTCACTTTTAGGAAAAGAAACAAAATAATCCAAAATGAATGTTTTGAAATTGCAATGACCAACCTTAATCCCAAAGCACAGATATCAGAAGGATATCAGTAAATGTGGTTTTAAAAATTTTACTTTAAGGGCAACTCTACGTATCTGAAAATAAATGCAAAGGCAATCCTTTTAACTTTGGACTCAAGTTATATTACTCATTTCATTTCCATACTATTTAGTAACTGGAATACTATCATCCATTCACTTCATATTCATTATTAATTAAAGTAGGTCCTCATTAACTTTCACTATTGTAGTTCTATAAGTGGTGAAAGTACTCAGGATAGCACAAAACATTTTCCTTTGGTGGATACTAGGCACTTCTTTGACTATACCAATTCTACATTTCTATTCTTTGTGGCATTTAGATGGAAAAATAAATCATGATCGGTCTAAAAAATCACTCAATGCTGCTGATTTTCTGACCTTTTCAAAGTTTGTTAAACCAGGTTATCAAAACTAACCAACATATTGAAAATGTCTAACATCACGAGTATTTAGTTTATTGTTGGTCTCAACACAAGCATATACACACACATGCATAGACTTAGTAACAAACACACTTAACCCTTCTGGAATCAAAACCATTTAATGGTATTCATTCTGTTCTCCTCCTCATGTTCTACCCCTACCCCTCTCTGAAAACTCAGATTACCAGAATTCCAGAAGAGAAGAGCAGGTCATATCAGCCATTCTTGAAAGTAATTCTCATGTTATATTCTCATTATTTTATCATGTGTGGCCAAATTCTAGACATCTTTATGGAAGTTTATTTCCGACTCTGTTGTTACTAGAAACCTCGTTCACATCTATACTTATATTTATACTGGATTTTCATGTTTTGAGAAAAATATTCAGTTTCTTTAATTTAGAATTTAATTCAATTTAATACAATAAACATTATTAAGCACCCATTATACACAAAGCACTCTAAAAGCACATTTATATAACAAATCTGCTTGGTTCTCATGGAGCTAACAATGAATCTTACGGGAATGTGAGTCATACAAGGATAGCTATAAAACAAAATAATATGACTTCTAAGGCTTCTTCAAATTTTACATCTGTTGTTTCCCAGCATGTTACAGAGAATAGGTGCTTAATAAATATTAATTGAAAAAGTTCATTAGAAATTTGTCAAACAGGATATTACATGGGGTCTAAAGGATAAAGAACAAATTGCCTTTGTTTTCACTATGATATGTCCTTAAACATTTAAAGATGTTTTGGTACCTAGAGAACTCAGAGAGGTATGGGATACCTGTTAAGAACTGAAAGACAAAGACACAAACAAGACAATCTACTTGCCTGAAATCCAATTTGGAAAAAAAGTTTTGTAATGAAAAGTTCCATTCAAAACATCCTTTAATGTGAGAGCTCTTGTACTTCCTTCTGAGTGGTGGACTTTAGAAAGAAAACATGAAAATGAATATGGCATTAATGAACAGATCAATGAACACCAATAAAGAAACTATCACCATCTCCATTTGTCTTGTTCTTTCTCTGTATTCTTCTGTATGTTTATGGAAATAAGATACACTTGTAATATGTCAACTGGCCAGATCGGTGAGACTATCCCTCCTCAAAGGAATGTTGAAGGACAAGATAAATAGATATATATTCATATTTGTATAGAAATTTTCAAGTGTGCATATAATATATATATAAATGTATATCATATGCATATGTATATTATATGCATACCTTTATAAGTAGAAGAGATCCTCCTCCAAAAAAAAGAGAAAGCAAGAAAATGATAAACCACAAAGAACAGCATTTTACCTTTTTAAATAGATATGGATTACCCTTTTTAAAAAATAAATATGGATTACCCTTTTTTTTTAATAGAAAAGTTTTTATTCTAAGAAACTCATATGCCAGCTCAAGGTTAAGCTATAACCATGCAGTAATATATTTCTTTTTTAAATTAATTTTTAATGAGCAAAAAATTATTTTATCTGACTGCCACCTCCCCTTCCTCCATGGAAATAAATGAAAGAAAAGCAAAAATTTCATAACAAATATAGACGGTCATGCAAACAAATTCCCATAGCGGCTATCTCCCAAAAACATATGTTTCATGATTTCATATGGGTCCACCATCTCTGTTTCAGGAGATGAGTAACCTTTTCAATCATTATCCTTTGGAATCATGGTTATTCATCATGTTGGTCAGATTACAAAATTATATTTAATTCCAAACTCAAATTCTCTTAAATCATATTTTTATTTTTAAAAATAATGCTATAATTTTTAGTACCAGTGATAGAAATAGTACATCTTTGTAGGTTTATAGATTCTTAGATTTAGAGTTGGAAGGGACCACAGAAATCATAGAATCCAACCAAATTTTTATATTTGAGGAAACGAAGGACCAGAGAGTTTGTGGCTTCTCCAAAGTCAGGCAAGAAGTAAGTAGAATAACTGGGATTTGAACACAGGTACTTTGAATCCACAGCACTCTTTTTGAGTTCTGAAAACAAAAGGCATTCTAGAAGTGTAACTACTGATCTTACCCCAAAGAGCTGGATTTTTCCCTTTCCTCTCTTGTTTTTATTCTCTCCCTACCTCACACAAATTACGGTTTTAAAATATGTAAGTGTAGAATGAAATGGGGATATGCAGTCTCCATTCAAATGTCTTTATATGACAAATGTGTCATATTTGCATATTCTATGATATTTATTTTACTTATATTTAATTAATTGTATGATATATTTTATATAATGGTATATGTATTTATTTTATATGATATGACATTATGTGTGTGTATATATATATATACATATATATATATAACTTTTACACATAGTTTATATAATATTGACCAGAGTAAATGAAACTATATCTTTTCAGTTTATTGAAGGCCTTGTTTCTAATTAGCTAAGTGATAGTTTAACTAACAAGTCAATCTTCTCTCTGGTCCTCAGTTGTTTCATTCACGAAATGATCTGGTTGAATTAAATGATTCCTGAGGCCCCTTTCAGTTCTAGCATACCAGAATTCTGACTCTTAATTAGAATTCCTGTATCAAAGGGACTATGAAGTGATAGAACCATAGCTTTAGGGTTAAAATGAACCTTGATAGCCATAGCATCAAATTCCCTCATTTTACAAGGGTTTGCGTCCTAATCAGGACAAAATTACTTCAACCATTTAACTAGTTAACACCCATGTATTTTTGTTTCATTAATCTGTGCAGCTATTAATGTTATGCTAAGAAAGTGATATCAGACTAGAATGAGATAAGGGTTATTAGCTCTTTTTACAATCAGGAAGTGGATTCTCAATAGCATTACATTTTTTTCCTTTTAAAAAATTTTCCTATAATTTGCTTTCTCACATTTCCTCTCCATTCTAATTAAGATTGAATTTATTTCATGATCACATACTGCAAAAACTTCTCTATTTAATTGAACTGTTATAGATGGTACTCATACCATTTGTTTTATAAACCCTATTCAAGTGACAGTAAACCATTTTACTGAAAACAATAGCATTAGGAAAAATGTTCCATATTTGCCTCATCCAATTTTTCTTAGAAATTCCACAAACAAATAGCAATCTGCTCTTAATGTAATGAGGGGGAAAAAAGCACAACACAATTTGCAGTCAAAATTATTTTCCTCTTGAAATATACTTGAGCTATGTCTATTCAATGCTGAAATGCCGAAACATATGGATGAAAGTGGAAAAATTCAGTCAAATCATTTTGATGCGGGGAAGTATGGATGTGTGTGTGTGTGTGTGTGTGTAAATGATCAACTAAAAATTTCACTTTTCTTCTAAATTTTCATCCTTCATGTAAAGATAGTCTTAGAGTGTTTTTTTTAGACCTAACTTCTTTTGTAGATCTAAATCTATTCTTGGGTTTATAGCTATGATCTTATACAATAAGCTTTATATCTTCATAAATATATTTACAGCTTATTTTACTTACTTGTAATCTTGCTTTTTAAAGCAATTTATAAAAATTAATTTTAATCAACCATACTACAGATATCAAGATATTTCATATAAATTTCAGATAAATAAGATTTCATGTGAATTATATGAAGTAAAATATTTCAAATAAATTCATATAAATCATTTCACAAATTTATATAATTTATGTGAATTTATCTTGATGTTATATGAAAATATCTTGATGTTTCATGTAAATTCATATAAATTATATAAATTTCATATAAAATAAATAAATTCATATAAATTAACCAAAACAAAAAAAGTTTTACTTTGATCATATTTTAATTACAGAATGGATTATCTAAGATCGTGTATCATAAATAGTTCAATGCTTTAATGGCACTAAGGTGACACCCCCTCAAGATAAAATCCCATCCTTTTAAATCAAATATTCTTATGATAAAGCTGTCTGATTGAAAATCTTGGAGTATCATATATTTCAAAATGTCAGCCACAGGTGATCAAAGGGCAATATGGAGGCACATGTTGTGCACAAGATGCTGTTCATCCCTTTGTTTAGAAGAGAACAAATGTATTTTGGATTTAAATGAGGCAGAGTTGCACAAAGTCGTTTGCCTCACTTTTTCTTCCAGGGTCTTCAAATTCCAGTGGCAAGACAAAAGTCAAGAAACCCAGAATGCATGGGATGACCTTGGCCTCTTTGATATCTGACCAAGCTCTAAACAATCCACAGAGCCTTCTTCTGCCACCTTCATGGCCATTGAAACAAATTGTTCATATCTGCCCATTTCACTGGGGAAAGTCTTCACATGGTTGAGGCAGACATCCCCCCAAGTCACTGATGGCTTTGAGGCCTGTCAGTTACTCCTCAGCTTTGGTTCCAGTGATGGGCAAACTACAGCCCATGGGCCAGGTGCAGCCCCCTGAAATGTTCTATGCAGCCATGGGACATTATTCCTCATCTGACGAATACGAGTAGGATACAATACAATGAAATTTCGAAAGAGTTGCCTTAGAAACAGACTGACAGATGAGCATTTCCTTTCCTTTGACCCCCTCTTTAAAAAGTTTGCCCATCACTGGTGTAGACCATCTGCCAAGAGGGTTGTATAGCTACAGCTTCTTGGAGCCACAGGTGAGCATTGGGTGACAGGTGGACACCAAAGGTGGACGAACAGTCCTGAAAAGGCATAACAAGCCCTCTCACCAGAGCTGTGAGGTCTTCCTAAACACCCTTTGATCCTAGTAACAAGTCTAGGAAAGAAGAGTTAGAACTTAGGGTCACATAGCTAGGCAGATTTGAACCACTGTTCTTTTGAATCCAAATAATGGTTCCCCTGCCTGACCCACATGTGAGATTTAAAATTCTGGTCCAAGATTTAAATATTTCACAGAGTGAGTGATTTCTGGTATGGAATCCTTTCCAAAAGTACAGATCATAAATTCGTCTGTAACTTAGAATCTTAGAGAATTGCCTGGGACATTAAGTGGTTAAGTGACTTCCCCAGGATGACACAGATAAGCAGGACTTAAAGCCCCGTCTTCTTGATTTAAAAGCCAAATCTAGTCAGTGTGACATCCTGCCTCTCAGAAAGTATAATGACTAAAGGAGATGGACTGGTCATGCAGCGAGAGGTAGGGAGCACATGGATAACCTCAGTACTGTACTGATATCCATAAAATTAAAAATGGGGATATCCTATGTGTTCTACACATTCTCTGAAAAGAAACTTTGGGAGAAAAATTGGCCTGAATCTTACCATGTTGAGAAGACATGGATGTGTGCACCAATGGAGAGAATGCCCACTTCACTTAGATCACATATTTGTTGAGGTATTGAAGAAAATATTCTATTGTTTGTGCACCAAACCTCTATGCCAATTTCCCATCACAGCATAGTAGTGACCCTGGAATCTAAATCTATACCAATGGAACATAGATTCCAACACAATTTCATTGCTAAAGAGGAGTTAGATATAGCTCGATGACTGATTTTTCATCATCTGAGGACCATGTTAGTTACATATAATAATAATAATATTTATATAGAACCTGCAGGTTTGCAAATTGCACTACAAATATTATCTCATTTTATCCTCATAACAAGCTTAGGAGGTAGATGCTCTTCTTAGCATTTTTAGAAGATGAAATTGAGGCAGACAGGGCATAAGTGATTTGCCCAAGGTCACAAACCTAGGAAGTGTCTGAGTCCAGATTTAAACTCAGGTTATCCTGATTCCAAGTGCAACACTCTAAGTGCAGCCACCTAGTTGCCTAGGTTTGCAGAGCTTTGTCATCTGTGAGTTGACCATCAGGCAATAAAATCTCTTTTTTGGGTCAGCTAGGTGGCTCAATTGATAGAGAGCCAGACCAGGAGATGTGAGGTCCTGGGTTCAAATGTGGCCTTGGAGATGTCCTAGCTACATTACTCTGAGCAAATCACTTAATCCCAAATGCCTTAGCACTTTTCTTCTGCCCTGGAACTCATAGTTGGTATCAATTCTAAGACAAAAGGTAAGGGTTTTTTAAAAAAAATTCTACCTATTATGCTGCACAATGGTTCACTTTCATACAGAAGGTGAACCTACACAAATAAAGTCATAAATCATCGAAGTGTTCAGATGTCACTGCAGAAGAAAATTTTGTTTTTGGAATGTGTATCACAAATCTATCTTTATAACTGAAATAATAAAACTACTAGCATAATCATAATTAATATTAATGCTAAATAGCACCCATTATTTTTTAATTACTTGTTTATTACATTAAAGTACCCAGTTAACTTCCTCTCTCCACTCCCCCCACCCCATTAGAGAAGGCATTATTTGACAAAAAGATATATGTATATGTAAAACTGTCTTACTTTTTCCTATTTATCAGTTCTTTCTCTGGAGGTGGACATACACAAGTCATTCTTCAAACAATATTTCTGTTGCTGTATATAATGTTCTCTTGGTTCTACTTATTTCACTCTTCATAATTTCATGAAGGTTTTTCCATGTTTTACCAAAATCAACCCATTTGTCACTTCTTATAGCACAGTAGTATTTCATCACAATCATGTGGCTAATAGTCATCCCTTCAGCTTCCATTTCCACAAGGAGAGCTGCTATAAATATTTTGGAATATATAGATTCTTTTCTTTTTTCCCTAATCATCTTAGGAAATAAACCTAATAGTGGTATTGCTGGGTCAAAAAGTATAGACAATTTTATAACTCTTTTGGCATGATTGCTTATTGTCTTCTAAAATGGCTGGTTCCATTTGCAGTTCCACCAATAGTGTATTAGTATCCCCATTTTTCCACATTCCTTCTAAATTTGTCATTTTGCCCTTTTATCATTTTTGTCACCGATAGGTGTGAGATGATACCTCAGGATTGTTTTGATTTGTATTTCTCTCATCAATAATGATGCAGAGCATTTTTGTATAGTTATATACAGTTTTGAATTCTTTATCTAAAAACTGTCTGTTCATATCTTTTGACCATTTATAAATTGAGGAGTGGCTCATATTTTTATACATTTGATAAAGTTCTCTACATATCTTAGGAATGGGACCTCTATCCTAGAAACTGTCTATAGAAATTTTCTCCAACTTTCCTAATCTTGGCTACATTAGTTTTATATGTACAAAAACTTTTCAAATATTTATGTTAATATAGTGTCCTAAATGATCTTTCTAGATTTCTCTCTCATCTCGTTAATAACAAACAAATAATTCTTCTGAGTATCTCACAGTCCCTAGTATAAGTTCTCTTAGAAGTTTTTCTAAAGCTCTAAATTAGAAGCTAGCCTTTCTCTTACATGCCTAGGACAATTATGCATGAGGGTGTGTTCTACTAGTCATTTCTTTTGATGGATACATAGAAGTTGTAATTGTTATTGGTCTTCATGGAGTATTTAGCATATGTTTTATTGTGACTCAGAAAATATCTGTAAAGCAATTAATAAAGAGCCTTATTAATCCTCCTAGTGGCTTCATAGAAAGCATTTGCTGAGAACGTTTCATACCAGTGTTAGTAGGTGGGAGAAAAGGGATAATAGAAGAGATGATTGTCATCATTCCTCTTAAAAATGCACTGATAACTCATCTCCATGGAACTTTCTCTTTCATGTCACCCTGAAAGTTCCCTCTTACACTAGACTATCCACATTGGAAGTCCTCTGCCCCTTCAGCCTCTGCCCTGAATGAGTGGTTTCTCCCAGAACCTCCAATTTAAGGAGGCCCAGGTCCACTATGTCTTCATTCTTCTTATTGTACAACTGGCTCTTCTCAGGAAGATTTTCTTTACTATTAGCTTCTACTTTGGGAACATTTACCATCTTCCTCATCCTTTTAGGTTCCCTTTTGTCTTCCCTCATTAGAATTTAAGATCCTTGGAGGTAATGACAGTTTTTTTTTTCTTGCTTCTATGTGTATTTATAGCACTTAACAAAATGCTTAGTATATAGTAAAGCTCTCAGTAAATGCTTGTTAAATTGACATGACTTGATGAGTGTCTCCTTCAGACCCAATCACCTGGTGCTGTACTGGTATACAACTGTTTACAATGCCCACAGAGGCACAAGGAAGGAGGTAGAGCCAAAGGGATCACAATGTAATCAATCTTCCTTGAAGGGAAAGAATTTTAGCTTGACACTTTATATACTTGGCATGCAAGTCAAATTCTTAATATTGCAATTTGTTAATGCTGGCTAAATTTATATAGGGCTAGAAGATTTGCAATGTGCTTTATAAATGCTATGGAACAGATACTCTTATTATCCACAATTTATAGATAAGGAAACTAAGGCTTAGAGGTTAACTGACTCACCCAGGGTTATACAGCTATTCAAGATATTAGACAGAATTTGAACTCAATTTTCCCTGAGTTCAGTCCTCTATCCACTGGCCTACCTAGCTGTCTCAGTTTGCCAGTGATGTATAGGAGATGTGTAAAGATTAAAAGAATGAGAATAGAAGGGTATGGTATGTGTATTAGGCCTACCTTTGGATTCGTCATTGAGTAGAGAAATATCATACGGGTATAGAAACGAAGATTCATTTAGCCATCATTTACCTATTTTCTTTTGGGATGATAGATCTAGAACTGGATATCTTTTAGGATAATAGACCTAGAAGGTATCAAGTCCCAAAGGCCTTTTTTATTATAGATAAGGTCTAGAGAAATTAAGGAATGAATCAGAGGCAAGATTTGACAGAATGTACTCTGATTCAGAATCAAGGCTTTTTTCACTGTATCTTTGGCAAAGGTTTATGAATCATCTAGTGTTTTATTGTGGTTGGGTTTTTTTCCATGGAAGTTGTTTTGTTTTGTTTGTTTTTTAGTGACAAACTTTGAATTCCTCTCAGTTTAACTGAATCCAATTCAGTAAATATTTGTTCAGTGCCTGCTATGTGCAAATCACCTTTGTAAGGTGGGGAATAAAAAAACTAAAATAAAATGTCCCTCCTCTCAAGGAGTTCACATTCTCTTGAGGGAAAATGAAAATGCTTAATATATTTAAAACCCTGTTTTCCCTCCTTTATATGGTTAAAAGTTTGCTATAATGCCACCCTACAAGCTGAATTGACTTTCATAAAAATCTTTATGGAAATACTCCATAGAGGCATATTGCTAATCCAATATTTACCTTGACACAAATTTTCACCTTTGAATTAGCATTTATTTTTATTGAACTTGACAGCTTTTTCTGCATTAATGCAGTCAAAGAAATGGTATCAACAACCAACTTGACATGTGTAGTCTAATGTAAGTAAAAGATTCTGAGGAGAAAAATACTCTACTTTCTTCCATTTTTTCCCTCCTATATTTCTTCTTGCTCTCTTCACTGATTCTTAATTGATATATTGTTAAATTTATCTGACTTCATTCATGCCTCCATTTAGTGTTTTTATTTGACTATATTTTATAAATGTGTGATATATCAGTTTAGATTCTCAGATTGCCAATTCTCAGGAGCAAGGGTAGTGAATGTGGAACTTTGTATAATTAGTAGAGTTTTGTGTATGATTAGACTTTAATAAATGCTTCCTCAAAGCTAATGGAAATGTTTGATAGGCAATGGGGTGAAGCAGTGATAAGAAGGCTGGATTTGGGTCAGAGAATTGTTATTTGAATCTTGGCTCTGTCCCTTCCTACCCAAGTTGCTTAGGCAAATTAATCTTTTTAGGCTTTAGTTGCCTCATCAGAAAAGCAAATGGAGTTGGACAAAGTGATCTTCCATGTCTCTTCTAGTTTTAAAACTATTATCCTTTTATGAAAATCACCTGAATGCCTTTATTCAAAAATAACTATTAAATATCTAGAAATAGTTGTTAAACATGAAGTATACATTAATAGGTGCTAGACTTGATAGAAAGCTAAATTCAACATGATCTCTTTTTGTATGGATCTTAAAAATCTGTTAGAATGATAAAATACTCAAAACAGTTTAATATAAAACAAATCAGAATGTGACAATTTATGTAAGAAAAACAAAAGGCTATGAGATCAGATGAAAAATGTGTTTCAGCCCACAGAGAATATTACTATTTTCACAAAAAAGAAAAAACTTGGTGCTTTCTGTGCTTTCTTTTGGCTGACTTTTGGTCTAGAATTTGGTGGCTAAACTTTTGTCCTCCTGACTAGGTGAAAGAAATGACCATAAATTTAGAGCTGGGTGAGATCTTAGGGACCATCAAGCCCAACCATTTCATTTTACAAAAGAGAAGTTTGATTTGCCTAGGGCTAAATAGCCAGAAAGTATGAACCACCATTTAAATTCAATTTTTCACAACTCAAAGTCCATCACCATAACCATTAGATCACCTAGATACCAAAGACTATATTATTATTTTAGGGGGCATATGAGAGTGGTATGGAGGAAAGCTTATATTTCTTGCTTCCAGGATATAAAGTGGTCTGAGTGAACTACATATATATAGGAGATACGGAGTAGAAGTCTACTCCAAAGAGGTCAAAGGAAGAGGAAAAAGACCAATATAGACAAAAATATTTATAGCAACTCTTTTCGTAATGGCAAAGAATAGGAAATTGAAGGGATGGTTATCATGAATGACTAAATAAGTGATGGTATGTGAATGTGATGGAAATTCCAATACACTGTAAGAAATAATGAAGGGGATGGTTTCCAAAAAATCTTGGGGAGACTTATATGAACTGATACAAAGGAAAGTGAGTAAAATAAGAAAAAAATAAAATAACAAAGAAAATAATCTTCATAGTAACAATAAAATAATGAAGCTAATTAACTTGGAAAGATTTAATAAGTGATCAAAATGTTGGACCACCACAATTCCGAAAGTCTCATTATGAAACATCCTATCCATCCACAATATCCATGATGGAAATAAAGGTATAATTTTTTGTTAAGGGGGTAGGGAGTTTAGTGAATATATACGTTAAATTTCTATTTGCTATTTATATTATATTTATTATATTTATATTATATGCTATAGAGAAGCAATAGCCTCTGTGCAGATTGAAGCAAATATTTTTCTTTCTTTTCTTTTTTTTGAATATGGCTAATTAAGAAATCCGTTTTGGATAGCAATGGTTTTGTTTTTCTTGCTTTCTATATGGGTGAGGGAGGGAGAAAATTGGAAATTGAAAAAAAGTATTTAAAAGTTTTTTAAAAGAGAGGTAAATGGCAGCTAGATACAAATTAAGATTTATAAAAGTTAATTCCTTTCATTTGTTGGCGTGATAGAAAAGGAGCTTTATAGAAACTGATGGGGAATAAAGTCAACTCAATGCAAAGAGTCTGGGGGACATGAAGGGTGGGTTTACCACTAGTTGTATTGTAGTTTAGGATTTGGAAGTAATTTCTCTTTATTTAAGGGACTAATTGAAAAAGCTAATGCTACATTTACCAGGTTAAAAACAAGCTGCACAATTCCGGTTAGATCGATACTTTCAAATGCTGTGGAATGTGGAATGTTGTCAGGTGTTTGGTCCAGGAATGGCAGTCTGGACTCCTGCCAACCACATCCTTTATGCAACATGGAGACTAATTATCTTGTTCAGGCCCTGGCTTTCTGAGATTATGACTTAGTATAGCAGTAGTCCTCAGGCATAATTCCTCTGAGTAATAATAGCTGACATGTAACACTTTAAGACTTGCAAAGCACTTACACATACATTAACTCATTTGTTCTTCAAAAAACATCCTTTGAGATAGGATAGCTGATAACTTTTCAAAATTAAATTTCAAAGTTAGTATTTGGCTGGTTGAATTTGGTTTACTTCCCCTGCTAATTCTCCCTCCCAAAACTCATTGCCACTGTTTTTATTTGCAGCTACTATCTGAGAAAAATACATTAATTCTAGCCAAGATATGATTTGGAAAGGACAAGTAACTGTTTTATTAATATCCCCATTTTATAGGTGAAGAGACTGAAGTTTAGAGAGATTAAATAACTAGTTTGTCGTCACATTGCTAATAAATGTCAGAAACAAGATTCAAACTCAGGTCTCTCCTGACCCTCAAGTTCAGCAAGCTTTCTGCTACCTATCTCAAAGGTTGGAGTGTGGAGTTATGGAAAGAAATTGGTTACATATCACGGCAAGGAAAACAACCGAGTACATTATGTTCTCCCAAAGTATCCATATTTCATGACCCTCATTTTTTCACTTCTATAAGAACTGTCTCCCTAATAATAGTGTAAATACATTTATTGGGAAGACTGTCTTATGTTTCTTTTATAGCCATTAATAATATCAAAGCACTTAGTAGGCGTTCAATAAATATGAATGAATTTTTACTTCTCTCCTAATATTTCAATATTAAAATGTAATCTTTTGCTGGAACCATACTTTTGGCAGCCATCCTTTGTGATCTCCAATAGTTGAGCAGAAGTTGAAATGAATTTTAAAAACATATCCTTCTTCTAAATATATCTAGCACTTACTTGATTAACACTTAATTCCTGACAGTGCCCTTATACTCAATTTGTTGGCCCATCTTTGGTGTAGTTACTCATAAGCCACTTAAATACTAATTAACTGTGTTTTAATTATTTGCAATTTTCTGACTTTTATGTGAGTGCAAAGCAGAAAATTATTTCAATTACGAATCCAAGAAATTACAATTCACAAAAATGATTCACAAGCAAGTTAATGATGCTTTCATCTTCCTATTTTCAACTCCTTTTTGAAACTTTGTAATCCTACTTATTTGGAATTCTATTGATCTTATTATATTAATCTGGACCCAACAGTTGAGGGCAAAATATTTTAAAAGGATATGACTTTATAATGCATCTGATGTCCTTTTTAATGTATTTGTCAATAAGATGGAGCAATATAGTTAGGTGAGCCCACAATATCTGATTCATTACTTCTCTCTGTCCTCTGACTACATAACTGCCCAGAAGTGAAATATCCTTAACTTGTTTACAAAGTGACACAGAATAGGGCACATTGATGGCACTTATCTGTTGCCTCCATAAAAGTAACAAAACATCTGTTTGTGCACGTTGACCCAATCCTGACATGTAGACATTTACAAAGCTAGTATTTCTGTGATCCTAGAAGAGAAATTAGAGCAACAGAAGGGACCTCAGACATCATCTAGTCCAACTTTCTCATTTTACAGAAGAGGAAACTGAGACCTAGAGAAGTTATATGCTTTGCCTGCAGTACTGTAGGAATAAGTATCAAAGTGGGGGGATTTGAACTCTTTGTTCTTTCATTGTACTTTATTGTCTAAGATGTGGTCCTATTTCAGAGTCACCAGGTTTATAGTAAAAGTGATAATAAATGCTTAGTTCTAGCACACTTTGTATACATCTCCCAAGGTAGCACAACTTTAAGAAACATAACCCCAAAAGGCTTACTGCTTATATCATACTTTACTCCTTCCTTTTTGCTCTTTCTATAGCTCTACATTTACATTTTCCCCAAGTACTGCCATACTTACTGTTCTCTCTTAAATTTAATTCACCCATAAGCCATCACCCCACGATGTCATTAGCCCTTTTAGAAAATGAAGAGTAACCTCTGCTAATCACTCCCTGGACAAAGTTAATTTATTTTTCTTATGCTCTATGTATAAATAAAAATGAGAGTGATGATACTGACTTTTTGAAGAAATTACATTGTTAGCCAAACATTTTCTTGAAAGGTAATTTGGAAAAGTAATTAACTGATTATCTCAAATTCCTTCTAATTTTTCCAGACTTAAAAATTTTAAACAACTTAGATCTTTCTCCAGACTTCAAAAAGTGTTTACAATTTCCTCTGAATCAAGTCTTCACTTTGATTATTACTGAACTCTTTTTGACTACCTTCAAATGCAGATTACCTACAAATTAAGATTTATTAACTGCCTAACAATTTAAGAAGTTGTCTGTATTATCAGCCCTGGATTAGTATTTCAGAGTATCAGGGTTCAAATCTTCACTCTGTTACTTGTGTAATTTGGGGCAAGTAAATTCCTTTCTCTATGCGTTAGTTTCCTCATCAAAAAAGAACATTGGATTCCATGGCTTTTTTCATCATTTCCTCTAGCTCTAAATCTATGATTCACTGATTTCATTTAATAACAATTTTTATTCAAAAATATTTTTCTTTCCCAGTTACATGTAAAAACACTTTACTATATGTATTCTGAAATTATAAAATCCAAATTGTTTTCCTCCCTTCCCTTCATCTTCTTGGAGGTGGTAAGCAATTTGATCTGGATTACACATATATTATCATGCAAAACATGCTTCCACGTCGGTCATTAAAGCCATAAATAAACTAATGTGAAAGAGGTTATGCTTTGATCTGCATCTGACTCCAACAGTTCTTTCTCTGGAGGTTAAAGGCATTCTTTGTCACAAATCCTTCAGAATTATCCCAGAACATTGTAGAATAGCAATAGATATAGAATTAGATGTAGAAATGACAACAAATGTTGAATTTTTAAAAACAATTACTTTCTAGTTAAATTGTAGGTATGCAAAAATATTGTTCCCGTTAAGGCTATTTGAGGGCATATTTTGAGCTCCAAAGTAATATGGTAGAAACAATTTCAATTGGGAGTTTCTATTAATGGTGTTAGTAGTGTGGGGCAGCTAAATGTTGCAATGGATAGGGCGCTGGGTTGGGAATCAGGAAGATATATCTTCATGAGTTCTAATCTGGCTTCAGACACTACTTCTGTGAGACCCTGGGCAAATCATTTAATCCTGTTTGCCTCAATTCCCTCATACAGAGAAGGAAATGGCAAACCCCTCCAGTATCTTTGCTAAGAAAACCCCAAATGGGATCACAAAGAGGTGGGTGAATGAATAACAGTTAGGGGCTATTCTATTCACACAAACTAAACTAAATCCCAGCCTCCCTCCCTGGTTGTTTTCTAAGCAGAACAGGCAGAACATTTTGGCAAGGTGGGCAAAGTCGGAGAAATGGAATTTTATGGGTAAGTACTGGCTAGAAGAATTGTGGAGTGTGTAGAACTCTGGACTTACTACTTATCGGACCCCACTTAATAATTTTCTAGCGTCTCAGTTTCCCCATTTTTAAAATGAGCATTTGGCATTGGACTAGACCGCCAACGAATATCCCTTTCAGCTTTTGACCTGTGGTCTTCTGTGATATTAAGATTAATCATGGGTTGTCATCTAAGGACCTAAATCCAAAGGTAAGAACACAGGTGTTTAAACCTTTTGGTCTTTATATACTTTTATACTGAGATATGACTTTTAGTCTCTTTTAAAGGATAATCATTTTCCCTAAAGTTTAAGTGAACTTTTTAATTTGGTTGTATCGATATCTAATTTGTAACCATACATACTGAACTTTCAGGATAGAAGAGAAAAACCTGGTCAAATGTGCGTCAGTATTAGGATGCCAGGGTTAGCTGGATGTTATATACTGAGTGGTTGTCTGCAAACACACCCACTTCTGTCTTTGACTGCTAATGGCTTTATTCTTTGTTATGTCTCTTTCTGGGTTTAAATGCAATCTGAAATATGAACAGGCTAAAAGATGATTAAATTGCAGAAATTCTCGCTTAAGTGGTCTTGCCCTTACCTCAACTGGGGCTGGGGAAAAATTCTTCCTTTTAGGGCGAGCCTCATCTTTCTCAAACTCTAAGAGTAGATTAACGGATTTGAACTAGAATCATTATGTGTGTCCAAATTGCTTAACAGTAGGAAAGAGGAAAAGCATTTATATAGCACCTACTGTGTGCCAGGTAGGTAGCTAGAGCACTGGACCTGAAGTCAGGAAGTCCTGATTTCAAATGCAGCCTCAGACACTTCCCAGCTATCTAAGTCACCTAATCCTTTTTTTTTTTTAACTTTTATTTTCTACCTTCGAATTAATACCATGTATTGGTCCCAAGGCAGAAGAGAGGTAAAGGCTAGGCAATGGGGGTTAAGTGATTTGCCCAGGGTCACACAGCTGGGAAGTGTCTGAGACCAAATTTGAACCCAGGACCCCCCATCTCTAGGCCTGGCTCTCAATCCACTGAGCTACCCAACTGCCCCCCCCACCTAAACCTTTTTGCCTCAGTTTCCTCATCTATGAAATGAACTAGAGAAGAAAATGACAAACCACTCCAGTATCTTTGCCAAGAAAATACCAAATGGGACACAACAGAAATGACTGTGCAATAACTGTGCCAGGCATTGTGCTCAGTGCTTTTATAAGTATTCCCTCATTTAATCCTCAGAGTAATCCCAGATGTAGATGCTATTATTATCCACTTTTTACATTGGGAAAAAACTGAAGTTAAATGACTTACTGTTGGTCATACAACTAGTGTCTGAAGTCATGTTTGAACTTAGGTCTTCCTGATTCACAGGCCCACTGCTGTCTCCGCTGTGCCACTAACCACCCCTGATAACAGCAAATTTCAAATAGCATAGGAACAGGAATAGCTTCAAAGTGAGGAGGATCAGAGGCCACCAAGTCCTGCTTCTGACTCATTGGCTTGGATGATGTCAGGCAATTCATATAACATCTTAGTGCTCCGGGCAACTTTCTAAGACTGAAAGTTTCAAAGAAGGTTCCCATCTGCTTCTGTTGAGGACGTTTCTTCTTTGGGAGCTCCCTCGACTAATGGAGTCATGGATTTGGTTAAAAAAAATTGGTGGCTAAATTCTCCTTTGTAGGCGTGAGTTGTAGGTCTGCAGGTATGTAGGTGTCAGTATACATGGCTGGAATGGAGTTGGAACAAGCTGTGCTCTTCTTTGTCCCCCAGTATTCATTATGAGGGAAAAAGTGGAAGTGGTCATTTTCATGTCCTCTTGAGTGACTCAAAATCAGGTGCTAATTCTAACCAGATTATCACTCAGAGGGGTAAAAACCAGGTCTGAGCTACCACTGACCACTGCAGGTGCACTTATAATGTGGCCACAAAACCATTCAGGTGAAATCCTGTTCCGTTTTATTTTCCCCGTGTAACTCAGTGCCAACGGGACCCCTCAACAGTCTGTGAGCATTCCTTTGGGACCAGATAGCAGCAAGAAGTGATGAAAAGCATCGAAGGCAAGAAACTATTTTTAATAACGACATTCTGAATACTGCTTTTCACCCTCTGTTAAATCCTATCCCCTTTCTAAATCTGTGAAAATTCTGTGGAAGTTTTGCATATTTGCAAGGAATGTATTTTCTGAGGCCCATTTTCATTGTAGTCCTTGAAACTCTTGAAGCATTCAGGCTGTGTGTTTTCTTAACTTGAAGAATCATACTGTTTCCATTTGATGTCCCTATGGCTATCAATTTACTTCCAGCTGAAGGTATCTCTTTGCCAATACAATGCATTATCCACATATTTTCCAAACATCTGAGTCTGGGGCGTTTTAGTATTTTTTTTTCCTGTTGTTTAGAAGGCAAGGCTTTCTTTTCAAAAAGATTTACATCAAGAAACTATGCCACCAAATTCACAGGTTATTCTTATCTGGACATTTAATTTAAAATTCAAACCACCCCACAGGATAAGTGAAAAACATTTGCTTTCTAGTGAAAAGCTAAATTAAATTTTAATCTAAGCTACTCTGGTGACCCTTTTCTTTTCTGACTGCCCACCATGATTGGTTGTTACCATACACACTCGTTTTTAGAATCTAGTATTCTGTTGTCCAAGTCTGAATGTAAGAACCTACTCATTCTCTGACCTGGGTCCAAATTTATATCTTTCAGTGAGAATGCCCTTACTTAGGCACTACTGGGCTATTCAATTAATTTTTTCTGCTCTTTAAATGAATGCTTTGATCTTCTCTATATTATACACATTTTTTCCTGAGATTTTCAGTCCCAGAACTTTTTGTTTTCAAAGTAAGCCTGACAAGAAGGCTGAGAATGTACAGAAATTATCTGTGAATCTATTCAATCCATGTCATTTAGAATAGCCAAAGCAAATGCATAAGGGATGGGCGATAGTGAGAGATTTGGTGGGTCTGAGGGTGTTAAAATTTCACCTTGAATCTCTACTTTGGGACTTTCATTGGTTTAACATCTCTCTAATCTGGAATACGAATGCTATTTTATGATCTATTAAAGCCTCAGGAATACTAACAGCTACCACTGACAAATTAAGCTTTAGGCAATGTTTAAACCATTTGGAAACATGGGTAGCAATGTTGCAAGTTTCTGGACATTCTGGGAAGACAGACAGGGTAGCCTATGGGAGGATCTTACCTCTTGGTGGACGTAAAACAATACAGACCACAAGCAGGGCAAGTAGAACACAAGTGACGACTCCAAGGACAATTTTGAGCCAGAGCTACATAAAAGAAAGTTAGTTTTATTCTCAGGGTCTACTCAAATGTTGAAACGGCAAAATTGTGTTTGCACCTAAATCCTACTGTTCCCTCCCCACAAAGCATTTGATTGTCTTCTTCCACGGATCTGACCGTAATTGCTGGAACCTCTCCAACTCTGAAACTATGTTTCTACAGTATATTTAGTACAATTTCCCATCCCCAGCCCCCTCCAGGAAGTAAATACTAATGAACAAGAGTCTCACCTTCTAAGCAGAAAAATCTCCTAACAATAGATCCAACACTTTTTCTCTAAAAGACATCTACTTTCCATATACTAACCTTCATTTTTCCAGATGTTTCTGAAAGAAAGAAAATCCTCTCTTCGGAGTGTGGGTCACTGGATCTATGAGAGCAGTTAAAAAGAAGCAGTCTGTTTTCGCAGTTGGAGGCCAAACCCAAGACCAGGGTTGTTTTTTTTTTTTCGTTTTTTTTTTTCCGCGTACTTTTGAATGCTGTGCCAAATTTCAAAGGATTTCTGTAAAATTAGAAACAGATTTTGGGGGCATTCTTGGCCTTAAAATGACCTGTGGGTGGCTCTAGGGAGTCTTTATAGCTTCCCCATCCTTATAAATTGTACACCAACATCTGCTTACGTTGACATATAGTTTTGTTTTTTGTTTTTTTGTTTTTAATACATGTCCAGTTTTATGTTTCATTTCCCTCTGGAAATCACTTGCAGTAAGCTTTGGAAAACCACTGGGTTTAGAATAACTTTATTTGCAACTAAATGAAGGATTAAAAGAAAATCATCGTTTTCTCTATATATGTACTTTCTGCCCAGTTTTTAACAACAGATCAACAGCGAAGGTATATAGGACTAAATAAGAAATAAAATTTTCCTCGTCTGTTCTGACTCTCTGGGGAGCTTAAGAAATCCTTAGAGAAATAACAATTTCTCTTGATGTAATTCTTTTGTCCAAATAACTTCACATGCAATTTTGTTAAATATAGAAGTTCTTTAAAAATCAAATGTCTGAATTAAGTTAAAGAATAAAGACTGATATGCTTATGAGTTAGATATGTATGAACATATTGTAAAAACTAAGACACATAAATAATTCACCAAATACCCATGAGCAGAGTGGGAATGACTGTTACAAATGTAACAGTAATGCAAAATCTTCCTCCTGAAATAAAATGGACTTCTAGTTGGTTCTGGAATGAGGAACTCGAGAATATGGACAGTATGTTAAAGTGGGCCAGTCAGTGTTATTGTTTGCTATTTATTTTAGCCTACTGGTCTGGGTACCAGCTGGATTTTCCTCCAGCAGGGACTGGGAAGCTGACATGAGAGCTTTCACACTCAGACTTTCCCCAGACACACCTCACTGAATTCCAGTATTATGAAAACTGCTGCTGAGGAAAATGAGTCATTAGGCACTTACTAGCACAAAGACATAGCCACCACAGGATTGTGGAAGGCATCTCCATTTGCAGATGGCCAGTAAATGAGATCAACCTTTCTGGACTTGGAGCAATCAGTAAAGGTCCTATTATTGACTAGGGAGACCCTCCCAGTTACCCAGGTGGCTTCTTCAATTTCTTGACATCTTAAGGCAAAAAGCTACTAACCTCCTCTTGACCTTCGAGCAAACTGTTCACTTGTGGTCCTGCTTTGGGTAATTCCTTTTAGTTTGGGACTTGTTCAGAGATAGTGTTCTGGGCAGTTCTGTTCATTCTTCTGCTCGTTCAAACCAGCAATTCCACTCTAGTACGCTGCATGCAACAAGCTTAACACGGTTTTGTGCTTTGGAGAGAAAATCTCTGCAGAACAGCTCCTCTTTAATAAACAATTACAGGGTAATTAAAATGAATATTATTAGCTTTGGGAATGAGAAATTTCAGTGGCCTGTGATTGGTCTGGGTTATAGATTAATTTTTCTACAGTGCCAAGCGGGAGACAACAACAACAAAAAACTTCAGGTGTCAGGTTCTCTCACGAGAAAGACAGTGTTCTGTGATGAAGTACAAACTAATTTTAAGTCCAAAATGGTAGCATAGAGGAAAAGTATGAAGGTGAGAATTTTGAGGGGTGTGTGTGTGTGTGTGTGTGTGTGTGTGTGTGTGTGTGTGTGTTTAACTTGATAGCTTAGACTGGCTAAAATTTATATGATTCAAATGATGACTTCTACATATACCTCCTTGTTAAATCTGTTTAAAGGAAAACCAGTAAGTTTTGATAAAAATAAAACTGACATTAAGCCTGCTTTATATTTTCAGTATATTCTAGAAAAATCTGTACATTTTACTTCTATTCCAGTAAGTTAAATGTGTGCTTTTGTTAGTACATATACTCCCTTCATGGAAGCAGATTGCAATCTCTTCACAATTTAGCAGGTAGGTCATTCCTTCATTCACCAAATGTTTATTAAGTGCCTACTATGTACCACATGTTAGAGATATGAAGAAAAAATAAAACAGCACTTGCCTTCTAGGGAGTGCAGAAACAATACATACAAGGAAAATAAAATCCAAAATACATACATTCCAAGTAATTTTGAGAGTGACGGAGGTCCCTAACAATTGTGGGAATTAGACTAGGTTTTCAACATTATAGTTTCTGAAAAAATTTGCCGCCCTGTTACTAGCCTGGTGTTGAGCCTGCCTGAACATAGTTAGCCTGTTCTTCAGACATCTCCTAGCCTTTGCAGCTTAGTGGAACCTGGCAGAGCTTGTGCTGGGCTGGCTTAACTTTCAAGAACCCAGGGTTGCCTCAACACTGATGAAGTGGGAGTAGAGAACTTTAGCCGGGGCATCCACTTTAGTGGTAATTATTAAATATGCACAAACAATGATTATCACAGAAGCCTATAAGACTATTTAAAAATAAGTTTAATGAATAAATAACCTCCATTAGCAGGTTATGTATTCTTTGGACTTATGGGGTCCAAATTCCAAGTGAAAGTCAAAGTCGAAATCTTTCATTCAGTTCAAGTAAACAAGTGCTTATCATGTGTGTGAGACACTGAAGCTACATAGACAAAAGCTAAGCAGGTCTCACTCTCAAAGAGCTTACATTCTCATAAGGGGACATAACTTGACAGGTGGAATAGGAGACAGAGAACTAGACTTGTATTCAGGAAGATTTGAGTTTAAATCCCAGGTCAGAAAGCTATGTGATTTGGCCAAGTCACTTAACTTCCTCCAGATTTAGTTTCTTCACCTGTAAAATGGGTATAATTATAAGCACCTACTTTCACAGAGTTGTCTACAACAGGATCAAATAAGATAATATATATGAAATGCTCTTCTTCAAAACTAAAAGCTCTATATAATGGTTTGCTTTTGTTATTATAACAAATACACAGATAAATTAAAATGAGATGATTGGGAAAGGGAGAGAATATTGACCATCTCGGCCTGGAGTGAAATAAGGAAAAGTAATGCCAAGGTCTGGCACCCATGTTGGGCCTTGAATAAAATAAAGATTCTGAAAGTCAGAGATAAGGTGGAGACTGGGGGAAGATGGGCTGAATTCTGCACTTTGGGATGGTTTTCATGACCATACTGAAATATAGAATGGAATGTCAGCTTCAGGAAGCAGCTAGTAGACCAGTGCATTTGGAACATAAAATGCTTGAAGAGGAAGAATTTGTAATATGATTAGAAATGTATTTAGAGGCAGATTGTGAAGTACTGTTTTAAGTACTTAATTGAAATGTTTTATGTTTTCTCCTTGTACAAAGGGGAGTCGGTTATTGAATATTTTTCAAAGAGGTCAGAGCTGTGTCTTAGAAAGATAGATGGTAGGGAAGAAAGACTGAAAGCAAGGATACCACTTGGGAAATTTATAATATCCTAGATATTATAGACTAGAGATAATGGGGACCTAAGCTAGGGTCGTGCAGTATAAGTAGAGAGAAAGGGAAAAATACAAGAGATTTTGTGGAGGTAGAACCAGCTTGACTTGGCAACTGATAAGGAAGTGAGGGAATCAAGTATAACTTGGCAACTAAAAATGTGGATGACTGGGAGGGTGTTAATGCTTTCAACAGAAATAGGGAAGTTTGGAGAAGCTACATGTTTAGTGGGAACATGATAAGTTCCATTTTAGACATTTTGAATTTGAGATGCCAACAGGACATCCAGGTGGAGGTGTTCAACAGGCAGATGGAGACATGGGACCGGAGTCCAAAAGAGATTAGGGTTGGTTACTTAATAGACAGGACAACTGAATACTTATGACCAAGTGAGATTGCCAAGGAGTCGAATACACAGAGAAGCAAGGCTCCAAGTCAGAGCTTTGGAATCACCTGTGTTTAGAGAAGAAAAATATAGATGATGATCTTGCAAAGGAAATAGAAAAGAATAGTGTTCTAGACGCCAAAACAGACAAGCATATCCAAGAGAAGGGGAGAATCATGGAGGGTGCAGAGACTGATCGGTTATTCATTGTGTGTCCAAAGTGGAAAGTCCTAATTAAGCACTCCCTGTACCCCTCGGAAAGAAACATCCATGAATATGTTAAATTATGACTGAAATGATCTATCATCTAAGAATGGCAATTCAATCCCTGTGATCAGTCAAAACCAGATCATGACTTCATTATTTTGTCCTTAAGCAGAGGTTGGAGTCTGTCATCTCTTGGGTGTTTCTAGGGCGAAAGCCAACACTGACAAATTAGAGTACAGAAAGAGAAGTCTAAGGTGGGGTTGCCTCTCAGAGTACATTTAAAGCAAAAACAATATTAAAACTAAATCCCCAGGTTAGCCTGTCTTCGTGTAGGAACAGAGGATTGAAGAAAGGGAATCGCTATTCCTATAGCCCATGTACCTTGTGTACCTTTTAAAAAGAAGCATTGTACTCCATTGCACTTAGTCTCCTTTATCACTCATTGAATTTATTACTTCTCCAATCAATCAAAAATAAGTCGATAAACATTTATTAAGCACCTATTATATGCCAGGCATTGTGACAAGTGTTGAGTTTACAAAGAAAAAGAAAAAAATAGTCCCTCAAGGAAATTATATTTTAATGGAGGATACAACCTATATATCTATATTTATAGATAGATAGATAGATAGATAGATAGATAGATAGATAGATAGATAGATAGATAAATGATATAAATATATAGAGGAAGGAACAAACATATATTGACTGTACCAGATACTGTACTTTACAACTTTTAGTGTACTCAATTCTCACAACAACCCTGTGAAGTATCATTATTATCCTTATTTTACAGTTGAGGAAACTGAGTCAATTAGTCTTTCAGACCAGATTTGAACTCAGGTCTTCCTGACTCCAGGTGTTCTATCTGTTATATGACTTAGCTGCTTCTAGAGTAGATCCCAGATAATCAGAAAGTGGAAGGCATTGGCATGTATCATCCATATATAATCATGGACAGAGGGGTTACCAGAGAAATACATGAAAATGGTTGAATTTATATTGATTTCTACCATTTTATGACAATCTGATTTGATTTGATTCTGAATGTGACAAGTAGAACATATGAAAGGAAAATATGGATTAAAACCCCTCCTGATTTGTAATTAATACCTAGTCCTAATAAACTACAAAATTAGATTCATGATGTTTTATTGCAGTGAAAATTATTTTCTACTTTCATATGACTCATACAGGCCCAGGAACTTATTTCATTAGCAAAGTAGATTAAGGAAGAAACATTAACAGAATAATGTGATTCTCTCTAATGTTGCATGCTGAAAAGCTCATGAAATGTAGTGGTTTTTCATATATTACACATATGGTATATCCCAAATTATAAAACTTAAGAATAAAAGCTGTTTGGCCATGGCTAAATACTAGCAAGCCAGAGTAAAAGTGCTTAAATTGTGTTTGTTTTCAGACTTATTATCTATTTTCTACCTTGACAAAGTTCTTTAAGATGAATATGAATTTCACTAGGAAACTGGAATTAGAGATAATGTGGTCTGACTATAGAAAATTTAAGTATAATAGTGGGATTGGCCTAAATGATTTCCAAGATTCCTTCAACCATCCAAAATATAGAAATATTCATTATTAAGGGCTACTGCTATCATTTCAAGAGGTAAGTCAGTTCAGTCCACTAACATTTATTAAGGAGCTACTATGTGCCAGGTTCTAAATTAAGAACTGGAGAAACAAATGCAAAAAGCAATTCCTTATCTCGTGAAGTTTGCAAGCCTACTGGTGGGGTGAAAATAACATGTAAACACTTATGTACAAGCAAGATAAAGATGTGTATATAATTAATAAATGTAAGATATATAAAATGGTAATAGGCTCAGAGGGAAAGCCCTAAGATGAAGGAGATTGAGGAAAGGTCTTTTGTAGAAATTGAGACTTCATTTGAGAACTGAAGGAAGCTAGAGAAGACAGGAGGGAGAACTTTCTAAACATGGGGGACAGGTTGGGGAAATGCTCAGTGAAGACAGGAAGATTTTCATGGAGGAGGAACAATAGTAAGATCAGTGTCACTGGAAAACAGAGTATGTGGGAGTAATGTTTAAGAATATTGTAAAGGTAGGCAGGGTTCAGATTATATAGGGCTTTAAAAACCGAACAGAGGATTATTATATTTGTTTTTGGAGGTTATAAGGAGCCCCGGAGCTTTTTGAATGGAGGGAGGGTGAGATGGCTAGTTGAGTAGAGGATGGATTGGAGTGGAAAGAGAATTGAAGCACAGGGAACAACCAGCAAACAGTTGTAGTCATCCAGATATGTATTTACCAGGGTGGTGGCAATGTCAGGGAATGGGGTAGAGGGGAATACAAGAGATGTTACAAAGATAGAAATGACAGGACTTGACAAATAATTGGATATGGGGGTAAGGGATGAGAGTGAGTGAAGAATCAAAATTAACATCCTAAGTTTCAAGCCTGGGATCCAGTCAACATGGTTTTGTGGGGTGTTTTTTTTTCAGCTTCATTCAGCAATCTGTGACTAAGTGTCAAGGCTATGGATAGTGAGGGCAATTCAAACATGAGCTTTGGAAGAGCAGGATCTTCAATTAGACTCTGATTCCCAGCTGTGTGACCCTGGGCAAGTCACTTGACCCCCATTGCCCACCCTTACCACTCTTCTACCTAGGAGCCAATACACAGAAGTTAAGGGTTTAAAAAAATAGACTCTGAGATTTGAGAGGACAGTGGAGAGTTGAACTAGTTCACTAAGATGTCAGTTAGTAGCCAGGGCAGGGGTGATAGCCTTTAAAAGAAATGAGGAATAGAGAGATTGGAGACCATCTGAATATAAAGAACCTCAGTACAAGGCAGAGGAAGAACTAGAATGAAAGATTGTGATCAGATAAAGGGATTTCTAAGTTCATGAACATGATTGTGGAGCACTTGTGGGTGATAGCAAGATCAAGGGCATGCCATTTCTGTGTGTGGTTGTGATGGAGGAATAGTTCATGAGCAATAAGTAAGTTGAGGAAATGGGACATGCATGTGATAACTTGGATATGTCAAAAGATTCATGATTTCATCAGCCTAAATGCTCCCTCCATTAACACAGATCAAAACCTCTCCATGTCCTCATAGATAGATCTAATGAGTTTCCATGGTCAAAAGAAATAATAATTACATATCCATCTTGGAAATCATCAGACAAATAATTTCCCAGTACCCAATCTGAAGGATTTCATCTTTTAGCCCTCCTAAGAATTTGTGTTCTGCTAAAACAGCCTTGGGGAATCTGAGGTGACCTATAAGCCATGAAGAGCCATTAGAGTGACACATGAATGCACTACAATGGAAAACAATCTATATGACCCTCAGTTAATTTTATTAAGTTTGATAAATACAAGAATTGAAAAGTAATTTGCTAGTGTGCTTTGGGTAGTTTGGTCTTTCTCATAGAATACTTTGGGGGGGTCTATAATTTTTCAGATATAGAAAAAATTGGAGAAAAGAAATTGGGAATGATTTATTTATGAAGAAAGGGTCTTTTAATAATTATTATTTTTATTCAATTATTTAATTATTTAATAATATTAATAATCTAATGGTTAGATTATTAATTAATTCAGAATGCCTCAAAGTGACCAGTCATCTCTTTATAAAATAATATAAATGCCTTCTTTCAATTTACCAAAGTTCATATAGTAGATCCTAGAAATCACAAGGAATATTTGCTATCCCTGCTTATTTTTTTTAAAACCCTTACCTTCTGTCTTAGTATTAATTCTAAGACAAAGGAGTGGCAAAGGCTTTCAAATTGGGGTTAAATGACTTGCCCAGGGTCAAAAAGCAAGAAAGTATCTCAGGTCACATTTGAACCCAGGTCCTCCCAATTCTGAGCCTGGCACTCTATCCACTGTGCTATATAGCTGCTCCTGTCTCTGGCTCTTTATGGAATTGTTGTGTCAAAACTATTCAGATTAAGGGTTTGTTTTGAGGGGTTTTTTATGCATTCGATCCTATGCATCTATTTTAGGAATTGACTTACAAATGGCAATCAATAAAATTAAACAGTTTGATTGTGACATCCGATAATGCCTACTGTGCTCCCACTTGAAATATTTGTTTTTATGTCAACTTCTCCATTCTTTAATCCTTACATTTGGGTCTGTACTGAATATAGAAGGCTCTTTTCTGAATAGCACTCAAACATCTGTACTAATACATTACATTTCTGTAACTATTATTCTTTTGTTTACTTAGCAACAAAATCTTTTCTCTTTTTAAAGGTTTTATTGATGTCTTTTTTTTATCCTATCATTTCAGGCATATTAATAGAAGCAATATTGCCATATCATATCCATCTCCTCTAATCCCAATGTGAGCCTTTTATTTTAATAATCAGTCAATAAGTATTTATTAGATACTTATGTTTGCCCAGAAACATATAAAAATACTTAGGAAAACCCAAAAAAACTTGGTGACCAAATCTGACAGTAGGCACGTTCTATAATCATGGTTTCTCAGATGCAAGTAACACATCTCACCTAACATGTGCACCATGCAAGAGAAAACAGGATAGCACATTTCCTCAACTCTTCTCTGGGTCAAGATTGTTCATGGAACCAGGAAAGGACTTTTGTAGAAACTGAGACCATGAACCATGATCAAGTCACTTCTACCACTGCTGCTAGATGGAGCATGTTAATCCACTCCTCTATCACTCTCCCTTGTAACTTTCTATCAGAGTGCTTCTTCTTGACTACCATTCTTTTATGCATCAGATTTCCCCATTAGAATATGTTGCTTGAGATCAGGGATCATCCTTGCTTTCCTTTGGTATCTCTAGAGTTAAGTATAGTGTTTGCCAATTGGAGGCATATTGTAAATACTTTTCACTCTCTCCCTCATTCATTCATTCATTCCACAGTGTTTAGCTTCATTTTATTATTCTCTTCTTTCACATTGTTATAGTTATAATTTTCATTATTTTAAACACTGTATATAGTTTTCCTTGTTCTCCTGGCTTTACTCTGTTTAAGGTGATACAAGCCGTTCCAGTAGCATAAGCTTCTGAAATTCTTCAGTGTTTCCATCTGTACTTCTCAATAGATTCAAAACTACTCATGAAAAAGTGTCATAATTATGTTTTCTAATTTACCATTGTAGGTAAATATTTATTTTCCACAATACTTTCTTTTGAATTAAAATATAAAGAACCTAAATTGGTATTTTTCCCACTTACCCTCCTATATTTTACTGGGCTCTGGAAATGCTTGGTCCAAAGAGGTAGATGCCAAGACACATTTACGAAGGAAAAAAGTCATATTGTCTGTGATTTTCTCCAGTCCACTCATTTATATTTATATACCAGAGATTTTCTAAAAGAATAAAATATTTCATAAGATCATTTTCTATGAGGTAAAAATTATAATAAATAACATGGCACTCCAAATTAAAAATAGACTTAGCAAACTCAAATAAGAAGCATTCTCAGAAAGAGACTCAATGTTTCTTAAACCCTAGTTCAGGGCTAAGCAATGGATTATATTGTATAAAAGGCTGGTAGAAAAAAAGAAATGACAGTGTGGAGTAGGAAGAGAAGGCTTGAAAGAGTGATTGGGCATTTCTCAGATGTTGAGTGGGAGCAATTATAATCTTTGAGAAAGAATTAGTGCAAGGACAGAGCTAAAATGGTGGAAAAGAGGCAAGAACTCACTTGACTTCTCCCAAATTCATCTCCAAACAATTTAAAATAATGCCTCAAATTGAATTCTGGAGAAATATAAATAACAAAAGGTTGGGGCAAAATGGGTTTCCATCCCAAAGACAATCTAGGTGGTGAGCAGAAAACGTATATCATACCAGGGTGGTGATTGGGTCTAGAGCATTTAAAATGAACAAGAAAGAAGTTAAGGAGATGATTATCTTCTTAGAAAAGTTAGATATGATAGATTTCTGGAGAAAATTGAATGGGAATAGAGAGGAGTATATCTTCTTCTCAGATGTACATGGCACTTTCGCAAAAAGTGACCATGTATTAGGGCATAAAAGCCTAATGTAACCCAATGCAGAAAAGCAAAAATATTAAATGCATCCTTTTTGGACCATAGTGCAGTAAAACTTACATTTAAGAGAGAGAAATGGGAACATAGATTAAAAATTAATTGGAGGGAGTAGCTAGGTGGCTCAGTGGGTTGAGAGCTAGGCCTAGAAATGGAAGGTCTGGCATGAGACACATCCTAACTATGTGACCATGGGCAAGCCATTTAACCCCCATTGCTTATCCTTTACCACTCTTCTGCCTTTGAACCAATGTACAGTATTGATTCTAAGACAGAAGGTAAGGATATTTAAGACATTTAATTGGAAATGAAATAATCTAATCCTAAAGAATGAGTAATCAAAGAGCAAATCATAGAAACAAGAAAAAATTCCATTAAAGAGTGACAACACATACAACAAAACAAAATTTATAGATGCAGCCACAGCAATAGTTATGGGGAAATGTATGTGTCTAAATGTTTACATCAATAAAATAGAGAAAGAACAGGTCAATGAATTAGGCATGCAACTATAAAGCTAGAAGAACAAATCCAAAATCCCCAATTAAACACCAATTTGGAAATCCTGAAAATCAAAGGAGAAGTTAATAAAACTGAAAGTAAGAGAATTATTGAACTAATAAATAAAAGATTTTTTAAAAATGAAATAGATAAATCATCTATTTGATTTAAGAAAAGAAGAAAACCAAAATACCAGTTTCAAAAATGGAAATTAAGATGAAATTAAAGCAGTTATTATTATCTCTTTTTCTCAGTTTTATGCCAATGAATCTAATAATCTAAATGAAATAGATGAATATTTGGAAAAATAAAAATTGCCTAGATTAACAGAAGAGGAAATAGAAAACTTAAGTAAATCCATCTTAGAAAAAAAAATTTGAATGAGCTATAAATGAGCTCCCTAAGAAAAATCGCCAGTACCAGATGGATTCACAAGTAAATTCTAAGAAACATTTAAAGAACAATTAATTCAAATTCTATATATAGAATTTGGAAAAATAAGCAAAGAAGGAGATCTACCAAATTCCTTTCATAACAAAAATATGGTGCTGATGCCTCAACCAGGAATTTCCCTAATGAATATTGATGAAAAATTTCTAAATAAAATACTTGCAAGGAGATTATAGCAATAAATCACAAGATCACACATTTTTACCAGGTGAGAGTTATCCCAAGAATTCAGGACTGGTCCAGTATTAAGAAAACTATCAACATGGCTGACCATATCAATAACAAAAACAATAAAGTCATATAATGATTTCAATAGATACAGAAAAAAGATTTTTGACAAAATTCACTTGTTTCTATTAAAAACACTAGATAGCATTGGTGTAAATGGAGTTTTACTTAAAATGATAAGTAGTATCTATATAAAACTACCAGCAAAAATTATCTGTATCATATGTAAAACCCAGTGGAATGCTCATTGACTGTGGAAGGGAGGGAAAAGGAGGGAGGGAAAAAACATGAATCATGTAACCATGGAAAAATATTTCTAATTAATTAATTAAATGAATTTTAAAAATGAATTATCTATATCAGAGATAAGCTAGAAGCCTTCCCAATAAGATCAGGGGATGAAGCAAGGATGCCCACTATCAGCACTATTATTCAATATTTTACTAAAAATGCTGGATATAGCAATTGGAGAAAAAATGAAAGGAATAGAATAGGCAATAAGAATACAAAAATATTGTTATTTGCAGACAGTATAATGTTCTTAGAGAATCAGCTAAAAAACTAGTTGAAATAATTAGCAATGTCAAGCAAAGTAGCAGGATATAAAATAAACTCATGTATATTATCAACAGCATTTCTATATATACAAAGACCAACAAGAAGAGGTAGAAAGAGAAATTCCATTTAAAATAACAACAGACAATATAAAATGTTTGAGAGTTTACCTGCCAAGAAAAATTCAGGAACTATATGAATATAATTCAAAATACTTTTCACACAAATAAAGTCAGATCTAAACAACTGGAGCAATGTTCATTAATTGCTCAAGGTTAGCACACATCAAATATAATAAAAATGACAATTCTACCTAAATTAATTTACTTATTCATTGCCATAGCAATCAAACTCCTAAAAACTCATTTCCAGAGTTAGAGAAAAAAATATGAAATGTATTTGGAAAAACAGAAGTTCAGGAATATCAAAGGAATCAATGGAAAAAAATGTGAAGGAAGGCAGCCTACCAGTACAAGATCTCAAACTGTCTTATAAAGTGGTAATCATCAAAAAAAAATCTAGTACTGGCTAAGAAATAGAGTGGTGGGCTAGTTGAATGGATTTGGTATACAATACACAGCCGTTAATGACCATAGTAATTTAGTGTTTGATAAATGCAAAGTTTTTTGAAGAAGTCACTATTTGACAAAAAATGCAGAAAAACAGGAAATCAGTTTGGCAGAAATGAGGTGTAGACCAGCATTTCACACCATATACCAAGATAGAGTCAAAATGGATACATGATTTAGACATAAAGATTGAGACCATAAGTAAGTTATAGGAATATGGAAAGTTTTACCTGTCAGATCTATGGATAAGGGAAGAATTGATGACTAATCAATTGCTAGAAAGCATTATTTGATAGAAACTGGATAATATTGATTATATTAAATTTGAAAGTTTGCACAAACAAAATCAATGCAGCCAAGCAAGAAAGCAGGAAAGACAGTGGTGTTGGTAGAGGGGGGTATTGCAGCAAGTTTCTCTGTAGAAAGTCTCATTTCTCAAATAACCGAGTGAAATTTAAGAATATGATTCACTTCCCAAATGATAAATGGTTAAAGGATACAAAGAGGCAGTTTTTAGACCAAAAATCAAAGCTATCTATAGTCATATGAAAAAATAACTTAAATCACTACGATTAGAGAAATGCAAAGTAAAACAAATCTTAGGTCTCACCTCATATCTATCAAATTGATAGAAAAGAGAAATGACAAATGTAATAACTTTTAACCTGAAAGGAGCTTCTACTCCACTTTCACCCTCCATGTGTTTCTTTTAAAGCCTGACCTAGACACACACACACACACACACACACACACACACACACACATGCCCTCCACATGGGTTTTCTAAAACCTGACCTAAGCTTTTCTCTAGCTTGGCTAGCATCTACTCTTCAATTGGGCTGCATGGTCTATTTCAAACTTTCTTGAGATTACTAGACTGAAACTCAGGAAAAAAAATTTACCCCTGTACACACGCTAAGCTTGCTCAAGGATTTTGAACTTTGAAACCCTTATGCTCAGAGCAGAGCTTGATTAGAAGGACCTTGAATTGGACCAGAGGTGGATTTTAAAACCTCAGAACTGAATGGGTTTTATTTCTGTTTTAAAAAGACTCTGTATCTTACTGTATTTTGCTGATTAGTTATGTGAATTGTCATTTTTTTTGTTGATTTTTTCCATTGCACTGAATCAGTTTAAGCTAATGAAGTTTTGGCTGCTAGATTAATTCTGTTTATGATTTTATTGTAACTCCCAAATAGTGAACAAATCTATTAGAACTGGTAAAAAGGGTTTTTTTTAACTGTATAGCTTGCTATCTGTTACTCATATTGTATTTCCTAATTTTTTAAGGTTTCATTTTTACTGTATAAATACACAATTCTGTTATATGTAACATTTATGAACATCTTACACATTTTAAAGTTGTAAATAGCCTTATGTATACTGGATTTGCCATCTCAATTATAGGATCACATACCATAAGTTTTTTATTCTATCTTGATAATTGTGTACAACCTTGGAGATTTTGATGCCTTGAGAATTTGAATTATAATTTTATAAGAGGTCTTTAAAATTGACTTTAGATGCCTAGTACTCTTCTATATAAATGATAATGTTTTATACATTTATTTTAAAGAATTATTGTCTTATAGGATAAGGTATTATATATTTTATTGTGAAGAATTGTTGTCTTATATATTTTTTTAAAAAGGAAGCCAAGAGAGCTCCTGTCTATATGTTTTAGCCTTTTTTCCATCAGAAGGATCTAGAATTCTTGAAGATAATTTAGACCCAGAAGTTTTTTTTTGTTTCTTTTTTAAATCAGATTTTTTTTAGGCTCTGCCCCACAATTGCTATGGAGGCAGTAACAGAGTTTGTTGAGAAAATATCTTAGCCAAGGTTTACTATGCCTGTTGTATTTGTGACAAGTATACATTTTTTTAAAGCATCATAGCAAGTAATTATAATAATGGGTTGTTTACTATTGTTTTTAAATGTGTTATTAGAAATTATGGTACTCTATTTGAATGTACATTATGAATCTGCTATTTTGTAAAACCCATTTACACTCACAGTTCATGCAAAAGCTTAACAGGAAATGAATCTCATTTTGGGGTGAAAAACCTTTCACTAGTTTATTTTTTGATTTTTAAAACATTCTTTTATTTTTCTTCCTCACATGTGCAATGCAATATGTGTTCTCTTCCCTCATTTTTTATCCTTGAAAGCATTGTATTTTTGCCCTGAGTTTTGAATTTTCTAATTGCTTTTCCTTTTAATTTTTTTAATTAGAGCAATTGATTTTTTCCTTTTTCCTTATTTTTGTATTTAAAGTACATCTAATCAATGTTAATCCTTTTTTTTTGATTTTACAGTGATATAAGCATAATGCAAATATATATTTGCTATATTATTAATGCATACCTGAAAAGCCTGAGACTATGGCAACCTGCCAATTATTGATAAATATGGTGGGACTGTGATTTAATGTCTCTGTCAGATTCCAGGAGACATGCTAAAAAGAGCCACAAGGTCATGGAGACTGACTGAGAATCTGCAAAGTGCCAAGGAGCATAAGGCCATGCAGACTATAGATTGAGGAGGATTCCAATGGAGTTTGAGTTTTGTAGTTACAGCTTTTCTAATACTTTAGAGGCCAGACTTTCCCTTAACTTAAATTCCTAGTAAAGCACCTAAGATTGGCTATCATTATGGCTCATTCCCTGAGAAAGTGCAGACAAGTCAGACCAGGGAAAGACATTTCCCTTGTTCATATATTTAGTCCTGTTATTTCTCTTATATAGAGAATGGCAATTTTCTGTAGTTCTGACTCTCAATGGGTAATTGCAAACTGCTTAAGTCACTTTAATTGGGCCTTGATTCAAGGACCTGTTATTAGTTTATTTTCGTTACATTTTTTGCACATTTTACATTTCATGCACAAGTTAATTTTTCCTCTTTTATTTGGATTTTATTTTTTTTATTTCTTTTGCCAATTGATTTCATACAACCCCGTGATTCAGTCCTGTATCCTTATCTGAACTGAGGTACCCTCTTCATGGGAGAAATGTGTTATTTGGAATTTTTCTCAGGGGGGTGCAAGTTTTAAAATCATAATGTCTGAATTATAATCTATAATGTAAAATTTTAACTGTATTAGGAGTAATTTCAGGGGGGTAACGTATAATTTTCAGATGGAAATGTATGTTTTATAATCTATAATGTAAAGTTTAAATTCTTTTTTTGTTTTGTTTTGTTTTGTTTTGTTTTTTAACCCTTGTACTTCGGTGTATTGTCTCATAGGTGGAAGATTGGTAAGGGTGGGCAATGGGGGTCAAGTTACTTGCCCAGGGTCACACAGCTTGGAAGTGGCTGAGGCCGGGTTTGAACCTAGGACCTCCTGTCTCTAGGCCTGACTCTCACTCAACTGAGCTACCCAGCTGCCCCTTAGTTTAAATTCTTTTGAAAGTAATTTCAGGATAAGAATTTTGCCATCTCCCCAGAATCCAGACAACAAACCTGTTTGGTGAAGACACCATGAAGATGCCTGAAGAGCCTTCACTGGATCATGAAGATCCAAATTGAACTTTGGGGTGCAGTTGATTTGAACTATGGAGAGCTGAATGAGTTGAATGCATTTGTTTTGAATGTACACTCTTAGGCCAATAGGGGACTACCCCAAATTGGCTTTTTGTCAATGCGGCTAGTTTTTATCCTCTTTTCTTTTATCCCCAATTTCCTATAATTTAGAAGTTGACTATGTTTAGAAGAACCACTGAAAAAGACCAGTCTTTTTCACCGAATCTCAGGGGGGAAATGTGTTATTTGGAATTTTGGGGGTTCCATTTAGAGGTATTTTGGGCTCATTTGAGCTTTTAAATGACAAACTTCTTGTGGACATTTGGGGGACTTTGAAACTACATTTTCCATGATTCAATGGGTTTCTGGTTTTTGACGTGATGACGTCAACCAATGTGAACAAACGTAGAGCACAGTTTAAATTCGGAGGTCGGGCTTGAGACTTCCTCTTTTGCTATGTAGAAAAGATGGGAGAAGGTATGGACTGGCAGGGAGTTTGAATGGATCTTAGCCAGGCGCATGGTCTATTTTATTCTACTAACATGGCCTTAATTAAAATATTACTTTTCCTCATAATATCAGCCTTTATTATTTTTAAATATAACAACATGGAAAAATTAGGACACTAATTCACTTCTGATGAAGCTATGAACTGATCCAAATATTCTGGAGATCAATTTGCAACTATGCACAAAGAGCTATAAAACTATGTCTATATCTATATCTATCTATATATATAAAATTATTAAAAAGTGTATACCTTTTGCCCCAGCAATACTGCTGCTAGGTTTATAGATCTGTATCCCAAAGAAATCACAGAAAAGGAAAAAAGAATCAATATGTACAAAAGTATTTAAGGCAGTTCTTTTGGTGGTGGCAAAGAATTTGAAATTGAAAATGTCCATCTATTGAGGAATGTTTTAGCAAGTTGTGGTATGTGATTGTAATGGAATACTGTGGTGTTATAAAAAATGACAAACGAGGTGGTTTCAGAAAAATAGGGAAAGACTTATGTGAACTAATTCTAATTAAAATGAGCAGAACGAGGAGAACATTGTACACAGTATCAGCAATATTGTAAGGATGATCAGCTGTGAAAGATGTAGTTATTCTCAGTGACATAATGATTTGGAAAAATTGCAAAGGACTTATGATGAAAAATGCTATCTACTTCCAGAGAAAGAACTGATGGAGTCTGAACACAGACTGAAGCATATTCTTTTCACTTTTTTTTATTAGTCTTTGTTTTTTCATATATGTTTTGTTTTGCAACAAGGCTAATATGGAAATATGTTTTGCATGACTGCACATATATAATCTATGTCAAATTATTTTCCTTCTCAAGGAGGCAGGAAGGAAGGGAAGGAGAGAATTTGGAGCTCCAAATTTAAAAGAAATTATTGTTAATTTTTCCCTTTGTAATTGAGCAAAAAATAAAATAAGAAGGGGAAAAAGGAGAAAGAATTTGCCAGTAGTTTATGGGAAACAAATTCTTATAAAAAATATTGTAGCTTTAAAGAAAAGAAACAGTGCACTACATTTGTTTGCTCTCCCTTTCCTACTTTTACCACTGCTTGTAGAGTTGCTTTGGCTGGGAAATAGGTACTTTAAAATCCAAGCACTAATCTTTGTATCAGACATAGAGGTGAGCATGGCCAAAAGATTAAGGGGATTTGTCATTTATAGTTAGTCAATTAACTCAGAGTTGGAAAATTGGAACTGGTTCTTGAATTGAATTTTCTCTGTGTCTGTTCTGAAAGATGAAATGGGTTGGATAATCTTACAGTCTGACAAAGGTACTATTACCTCATACCACAAACTAAAGGCAGGGAAGAGATTGGAAAGGGCCCCAGAATAGGGGAGTTTTGTGATCTGAAACCTTTGAAATCCCATTATTCCATGTGTAGTATATTTCCTGACCTCTCCAGAACAGAAACTCAAGCATCTCACTTGGTTTGTTCCTCAGTTATGAAAATATTAGTTAGCTCACTCAACTGAGGGCTGGTAGGGAAGGATGAAGGAAGTACCCACAGTGCATTCTAGTAATTGCTTTTGGGAATTAGTAAGGGGTGTAAGTCTACCTGGAGGGCAACAAGTTTTGCTGTATAAAACTCCACAAATCAAAAGGGATTCTGATCCACTTTAACCTGAATCATTGGGGTAAGAGAATGGTAAGTATAATTCCTCAATGTATGGAGAATGGAAAAAAAATAGCTGATTGCTGAAGGGAAATAGGGGAGAAAATAAGCATTCATATAGTGCCAACTATGTGCCAAGTAATGTCCTAAGTGCTTTTTACAAACATTTCCTTTATCTTCATTTTATAGTTGAAAGAACTGAGGCAAAGAGAAGTTAAGTGACTTGTCCAGGGTCACACAGCAGATAAATGTCTAAGGGCTAGATATGAAGTCATGACTTCCCTGACTTCAGGCCCAGCTCTCTATCCATTGTACCACCAGGTGCCTCTACTAATAGTTCATACTAGATTGCTAAAAGATAACAATTATAATAAATTATTAATCATATTTAGTACAAAAACTACTTTTTTCATACTTCTAAATATACCATATTTTTGTGTTTTTTATATTATCACCAGCTTTACATAGTGGAATTCTATTTCCCATCTCTTTTTATTTTGTCACACTCATTTTTCATTTTCAGTGTCTTCAAATGTCTCCATGCTCCCTTCCACCATTCTAGGCTAGCCTGTTTGTGAATTACCACAATGGCCTCCATTAGGGCAGTTTCTCCAATTTCTCCCTCCCTTTAATCTATCTTGTAAACTCCTGCCAAATTATTCTCTTGTGAATATTTCTTTCCTCATATAGCTTCTTTCCTCAGAATCTACCAAGGCTTCTTATTAACTGTCAGATATTCTCTAAACTTTCTGGTATGCCATTTAGACTTTCCATCTGGTCTTTATCTATTTAAAATTATCTACCATACTTTCTCAACAAGGCATTTGAAGGAAGGAAAGAAGCACAAAACAATCAGAATAATCCTGTTCAATAATAATACTTTATATTATAAAGAACTTTAAATTCTGTACATATACATATAAATGTTTATAAAGAACTTTATATATAAACATATATAACTTCATATATATAAAGAACTTTAAATACTTGAAATATCTATATTTATATCTACATCTATCTATCTATCTATCTATCTATCTATCTATCTATCTATCTATTTATCTATTGAAACATTCCCTGGGCCCCAGAAGAATAGCTGCTCATACTTTTAGTATTTATTTTAGGAGTCTATTTTCCTAAACAGTAGCCCATAAGCCCACCTCTGATGAACTTCCCCTTTAGAATCTCATTCCCAGTCCAGTAGACTCAGTTTTTTAGAAAAGGAATTTAATGGCTGGCAAGATCTTGTAGGTACAAAGCACTTCCCCTTAAACTAGTAGCACAATCTCCCACAAATACATGGAGTCCAGGAGAGAGGGAGAATGGACCTTCTTAAAGTACAGGTGACAGGGAGACACACATATAGACAACTCACAATTCTGGAATGGCAGATATTGCTGGAGGGTCTTCAGACATTTTCTGGATGGCATGGCATTAATGACAATGAATTGCTATGATGTTCAAGTGAATTGACTCATTAAACTGCACTTTTCTGGAGAGTCTTCATCTCTGAAGGACATGGTATCATTGATGGATAAGTTGCTCTGGTGTTCAGGTCAGTTGACTCTTTGAAGGACACTATCTCTCTGAGACTAGTGGGTCCATTTGGCTTGCTCTTCCTTAAATATTGGGTTTTTTTTGGTACTTCTTAGAAAGCACATAAATTCTTTGTTTTGAAATTTAGACACTCCATGAGATGGTAGCTAAGTAGGGCAGTGGATAGAATGCTGGGCCTGGAATCAGAAAGACCCAAGTTCAAATATGGCCTCCAACATTATTTGGTCCTAGGTAAGTTCCTTGTCTATCTAGCCTGTCTATAAAATGAGAATAATAATAGCTCCTACTTCTCAGGGTTGTTGTAAGGATAAAATGAGAACATATTTATAAAGCACTTTATAGAACTTAAAGCATTGTATAATGCCAATAACTATTATTATAGTACATACATATTTAACAATAATATTTTCTAAGTCTTGAGTACATTAATAATAAGGCTGATTAACTGTCAATAGTGAGAGAAATGAATTCAGGCAGAGGATTCAGTTTTTTGGGTTGCAAAATTTGTAAATTTTTCTATTTTAAGTTTTGCTGGTTGTCTGGATCCAGACTATGAAATGATCTGGCTATCAAAATACATTGTTAAGGGTTTTGTGGTTTTATATCCTGTTCCCAAATTATCATATTGTTAGTGAATTGGTCATATGCCTCTGAGTCATTTCCTATGTGGAGTACAGAGTTTATACATTGAGATAGATGAAGATTTAAAAATTGTGAATTCTCAAGATATTATCCTTTATCTTTGTGCTATTATTTTTCCCTTCAATATTTTATTTCATCTTAAAATTGTTTTATTTAAAAACATACCAGCAAAAATACCCCAACAAAATAATGAACTAAACTTTTTAGCATTTACATTTTAATTGAGTAATTACTATGTATAAAATATTATGGCTTCGCTTAATCTCTCTAGGTCACTGTTAAGATTCTGTATCCTTTATTTTTAACATTTCATTTTATAGGACCATGCCACATTTTATTTTTTTACTTTGTATTATTTTGTATTTTTGTATTTTTTGGTATTCTTCCTTTTTAACAATTTTGATGGAATTATAGTACTGCATACTATAATATAGTCAACCATTCTTTTATTTTTGGACATTAAATTGCTTCCTGTTTGTTGTACTCACATATAATGCTTTTCTAAAAACTTTTGTACAATGTGTTAAAAAATATTTTCAGGCTATGCTTGCAATAATGGAATTATTGAATCAAAGAATACAGTTATTTTGAAAAAAAACTTACAGTCTACTTTTTTCTTAATAACCCTATATATTAACTCAATGGACATGTTAATTGGGGATCAAGTTTGAATTAGGAGCTGCAGAAAAGCACTTACAGTTTTGGAGATAATCTAGATTTATTATAATAATAAACAAAGCAGGTTTTAACTAGCAGCTCCATCTGCAGTAAGTATAATTTAGAGTAGGTCCAAATCCCAGATGCCAAATTCCTTTTTTGGAGGCATGGTGGACTCCTCATCTAAAATCACTGGGAATGCCCTCTGGCTCTCCAGACTACCATGTCTCTAAACCTAAACTGTGTTATATCCAGGAGAAGGGCATTTATATCTCTTAGGAATTAGGTGGAAAAGTACCTGGGTCTTTTCATTGAAACCAATTCCTATAGGGTAGAATATAGCCAAGCTTATAATTTTAGGTTTGCAGCTCTATCACTTTTTCAAGGACTGTCTAACTTACCTTCTGTGGATATGTACACAAAAACCATGAAGATGGATTCAAAATGAGGGATAGCTCTCTTTCCTGTCCTGTGTGGGAAAGTCAAGAACTAATTAGGTAATTTCTAGAGTAAGTAAATATGAAGATGAAAGGTTTAACTTTTATTATTTGTGGTATTTATCGAATGAAAACAACCACCAGCAACCACAATACAAAAAGAACAAGTCACTTAACCTACTGAGACACAGTTTCTTCATGCATAAAATGAGTCTTCTGACTCTAAAGCTAAGCTAAAACAAAAAAAGCCTTATGACAAAATAAATTTACATACAAGTAAAAACAAAACATTAATTTGAAATTTTTTCCACCCATTTTTGTTTATTTGGGATTTTTTCTGTCTTCCTCTTGTGGATTTTCTTACTCAGAAAAAAACCACTTTTTTCTGTCTGGCTTTATGCAGTAAAATAATAAGTGACTTGAAGAATAGACCAGACTGTATTTTTAGAAAAAGATGAACACATTTTAGAATAATAGTAACAACCTATATTTTATAAATCTGGACATATTCAATTAATTTCAGAAATGTAGGGTTGGCTGCATGATCAAGCTCTGATATTATAAAAGAAGACTTCAGATGAAGGACAGAATCGGTAGTTCTGATTATTGAATAATGGTGATGAAAATAAAGCTGCATTGATCCACTTCAGGAAAAAAGCAAACAGTGATGTAACTAATCCATTCATTTCAACCATCTTCAGTATGTCCCAGTGCTTGAAACTGAATATATCATGTAATTTATTTGCCTTGCTTATTAAGATGGCCAATATGTGTAGAATAACAATTCTGTGATCTGTTCCTTTCATGTATACATAGTCAAAGGCAGATGAGACAAAAAGGGGAAAAATAAATACAAAGGAGGGCAGAAGACTGGTTTTTTTAAAGATATGAATACTTTCAAGGAATGCTCATTTGGGGAAATTTATATCACCCAAATGACTTATGTAACCTTGTTAATGAATGAGTTCACGGCTTCTTTGGCATGTGTCAAAATGATTATGAATGAAAATCTTTGAAAAATAAGCATGATTTACCCATACTATTTAAGTGTCCATCATTTTTCCAGTTGGGGAATTCTTTCTAATAATGTAGATTGCTTATTCTTAGCAGATAGAATTAAATTTCTTTAAAAGAAAAAAATACCACCTATATGTGAACTTTTTGGCAGTGAGCCTCACCATGTACATCTAAATTTGTCCTAAAGATCACCGACATATACTCCATCATCAGACTTTTACTCATATCTTCCATTTAAGTATTATTCCAGTGCCTCATGATAGAATGGAAGTAAACCTGGGATCTCAATGCAAGCATTGTGGCAGGTCTTATCCTAAGCTCTAAAGTAGGGGTCGGCAACGTATGGCTCTCGAGCCATATCTGGCTCTTTTGAGGGCCAAATATGGCTTTTTCTGTAGGAGCCATAAAGTCAATTTTTTTTCAGACCCTGTTACAAGAGCTCGCAGTGTGAGCACTGTATGGCTCTCACGAAATTACATTTTAAAAAATGTGGCGTTTATGGCTCTCACGGCCAAAAAGGTTGCTGACCCCTGCTCTAAAGTCTTCTTTTTGGGGACCACCAATAGAATAATAAAAAGTTCACTTTTATGCAGCATTTAACAGTTATAAAGAACTTTCATACACATGATCGCATCTCTTCATTCATTAACAAGCATTTACTAAACAACTTTTTGACTTTAAAGGCACTGTGATGGGCACCAGGGTAGATTTGCAAAACACTAAGACAGAGTTTGCCTATTTATTCATTAATTTCTTATTCAACAAACATTTATTATATTTATTATATTATTATATATTATATAATATATATTATATAAGATATATAATATATATTATATTATTATATTTATTATATTATTATAAATGTGAAAAGCACTGGAGAAGACTCAAAGCTTAGATAAGGGTGCAGTGTCAACCTTTGTCATAGAGCATAAACTCTCTAGTAGGAAAATATGTTTTGAGCAGAAATAACTACTAAACCCAATCAATTAATCAATCAACAAGCATTCATTGTTGTATAGTAGGCACCATGCTAGGATTAGGGTTGGCAAGATAAGAAATGAAATAACCCCTCCTTTCACAGAGCTTATCTTCTAATATGTATTATTTGTACATGCATGTTTTTATATATATATTGAATAAATAAATGTATGTATGCAAGGTATTGAATAGGATGTTTCTGGGTCACATGCATTTTTCTCCCTGGTACTGGTAGGCTAGAACTGAAAGTGGGTGTTGCTACAACCAGATCCTTCCAGTCAATAGAGAATATGTTGGAAAGTTGTAAGAGGCAAGGAGCAGTTATTACCATAAAAATTCTGGGGAAGGCAATGCATTGTCATAGATAGAATTCTGGACCATAAATCAGGTGAGGCTTTGACTTCCATTTCTAATAATCACCAGGGTGGCCCCCAGAATATAATACTCATAGTACTGGCTGCCTCATGATGTTGTTGAAAATATGAAGTAAAATATTGCATATAAGGTACTTTATAAGTCTAAAAACATTATATAAATGTAAACTATGATAATTTTTGTTTCTAAAAGAAGAGAAGCAAATAAGGCTTCCTGGAAGAAGTAGCATTTGAGTTGTACTGTAACAGATGATTAAAATATAACACACAAAAGAGAGAGAGTTTAGGGAGCATCATGAATAAAGGCAGAAGTGAAAAGACAAATGGGGCCAGAGAATAGCCCAGTTTGCCTAATATATAGGGTGCACAAAGTAGAGGGATATGACTTTAGGCTCAAAACATTTCTATTTCTTTGTTACTTTCTTTTCTGGTAGCATGCAAAGGAAAGGGCTTTGATTTTAACTCAGCTAAGGAAGAACAAGATTTGGTGGGGGGGTGTTATTTTTTATTTTAAAAAATTTTTTATGGTTAAGTGATTGATATTTTCTCCCTCCTCTCATTGCTCTCCACTTCTGGAGTTGATAAGCAATTCCACTGTGTGTGTGTGTGTGTGTGTGTGTGTGTGTGTGTGTGTGTGTGTGTGTGTAATCACTCAAACTTATGTCCATATTATTCATTTTTGTAAAAGAGCGGTTCTTTAAAACCAAAACCCCAAATCATATACCCATATATAAACAAGTGATAAATAACATGTTTTCTTCTGTGTTTCTGCTCCCACAGTTCTTTCTCTAGATGTGGATAGTGTTCTTTCGCATAAGTCCCTCAGATTTGTCCTGGGTCATTACATTGCTGCTAGTAGAGAAGTCCATCATATTTGATCATCCCACAAAGTATCAGTCTCTGTATAAAATGTTCTCTTGGTTCTGCTCATTTCACTGTGCAACAGTTCATGGAGTTCTTTCCTTTTCTTATAGAAATCCATCAATTCATCACTCCTTACAGCACAATAGAATTCCATCACCATCATACACCACAATTTGTTCAGCTATTCCCCACTTGAGGGAGACCCCCCTCATGGAAAAACAAGATTTTTGAACAGAGAAGTGATATAGTATGTATGCATAAAAAAAGATTATTTTGGCCAATTCATGAAGGATAGATTAGAAAGCAGCGGGAGCTTAAATGGAAATATCTGTTAGGAAGCTACTGCAATAAATAATCCATGAAGGCAGAAATGAGGGCATTTAATAGGGTAGAAGTAGATCGCTCTTGGAGAAGAGATGGAAATGAGAGAAGTCACAGAGATGGAGAATGCTACGTAGAAAAGATGATGGGAAAAAAGTTAAAAAAGAATCCCAAGGTTATGAACATTTGAGACTGGTGGTGCCACAGAGAGAAATAATATAGTCAGGGTGAGGAAGAAGAAGATAATACTCTCAGCTTTGGACATAATGAGTTTGAGGTGCTAATGGCATCCTGGATATCGCTCAGATGCAGGTCTAAACCTTGGAGAGACCAGAGTGAAAAATATAGATTTGGGAGACATCTGCATAACTTCCATATACTACCAGTACATGGCATGAAGTGGTGGTTGAAGCCATAGAAATAAAGAAACCTTCAGTTTAGTTGGAAAGATACAATAAGATAAATACATGAACTATTTTTAAAAGACAAATGCAGACATTTCCTAGCTGTGTTACCCTGGGTAAGTCACTTAACCCCCAATGCCTAGCCCTTCTGCCTTAGAACCAATATACAGTATTGATTCTAAGATGGAAGGTAAGGGTTTTTTAAAAAAAACAAAAAAATAAAAATAAATAAATAAAAGACAAATGGACATGAGAAAAAAAGAACAATGTGTAATAAGGGCTTATGGAAGGAAGTTACCACTTATGAACAAGATGATCAAAGAAGGCTTTAGGTAACATTTCAGCAAGGTCTTAAAGATGGGTAGAATGTTAATGGAGAGAGTATTCCAGGCAAGAGCAAAGTGTGAGTAGTTTGGAGATCAGCTGTGATCAGACTGAGGTATCGAGGACACTGATCTGACAGTAGGATGTAGGATGGATTGAAGGGGAGATTGAATGGAAGTGGGAAGAGTGGCAAAGAGAGATTGCAGGAGACAGTTAAGAGGTAATAAGGACCTGAGCTAGGTTAGAGAAAATCATAAAGAAAGGGAGAGGTTCAGATGCCAGATTATAAAACCCTAGATTTAAAGCTGAAAGGGACCATAGACTCTATAGATGTCAACCCCCAAAATTTGCAAATGAGTTAACTGAAGCCCAGAGAGAGGAAGGGATTTCTATACTGACCCCAGAGTCATACACACAGTAAATAGTAAATGCCAGAGATGGGATTGTTATTGCAAAGGTGAAATCAACAGCCTTAGAGACTGGAGGGTGATGGTAAGGGGATACTCAAAGATGATTACAAGGTCTCAGTATAGGCAAACTGGAGAATAGTAATATCACTGAAAGAGATTTTTAGAAACTACACACCAAAAGATCAAATGCAAATATAACAAAATTAGAAAGATCGACCATTACTGAAATAAAAAGATAACGAGAAGTGGGGGAAATCCTCAAGTGTTACATATTGCACACTTATTTTCAGTCTTTTTCAAAAAAATTTCAAAAAAATTTATCAATTGTATTGGTTGTTTTTTTTAAATATTATATTTGGGGGCATCTAGGGAGCTGGAGAGCCAGGCTTACAGACCGGAGGTTCTAGGTTCAAATCTGAACTCATATTTACTAAATGGGTGATCCTGGGCAAGTCACTTAGCCCTCATTGCCTAAACCTTACTGCTCTTCTTCCTAGGAACCAGTACACAGTTTTAATTCTAAGGCAGAAGTTAATGGTTCAAAAAATATGCTTTTGGCAAAGATCACAATTCTGAAGTACTCATGACAAAAATTGCTATCCAGACTCTGAGAGAATTGATGAACTCTGAGTGCAAATTGAAATATAATTTTCTTTCTTTTTTTTTTGGTGGCATGGCTAATATAGAAATGTTTTGCATGATTTCATAAATATAATGGGTATTATACTGCTTGCCTTATCTTGGGTAGGGGGGAAGGTCTGAAGGGAGAAAGAGAAACTTGGACCCCGACATTCAAAAATTTTTAAAAGAAATAATTTTTGAAAATTAAAAATTACTATTTTCTGGGATTGGCATCTAAGGAAGGGGGAGAAAGATAACATGAATAACTATGAGGAAGTAAGACACAGAAGACATCAATAAAAACTTATTTAAAAAAAAGAGATGGATAAGTCAGAAGAAAGATGATGAGTCGAACAGGCTTCATATTATTTTCAAATCATTGTTTATTAATAATAATAATAATAAAAACCAGATGGGAGATTTATAATTCTTTAATATTTTTATATTTGCTACCAAATATGTCATAAAATAATTTTCTTTCATGATATTAATTAGTCTTCCATAAAAATCTTCCTTGAAAATTAGATTTAGATGTAGTGGAATGCTGTTTATACTCTGCAAAATCCTATTACAAACCAGATCCACTGGTTTATACCTTAGAGACTTTGATATCAAGAGTAGAAATATTCTTTGGGAAGGGGATATTTACTGGCACTATTAAATTGCAATCCAAACACTTTTCAAATATGTTTAGCATCTTATAATGCATCTTATTCATTTGGTGTGAGGTAGTGTAGAGGAATGTTAAGAAAATGGTTTCGATTCCTTATCTGTAAAGTGGAATAATATTTCCTGCTCATTAATGACACCAATTCCCATGGTTTCAAAAGATATTGCTGGGTGAAGATTCCCAGGTCACTGTCTATAGGCCTGAACTCTCTTCTGGGCACCAAGCCCTATTTCACAATTGCTTACCTGACATCCCCCTATAGAAGTTTTGCTGGGATCTCAAGTTCATAATATGAAGTATGGAGTCCAAAGACAATCAATCAAGCCATGAGCATTTAATAAGTGCTTACAATTAAGTCCTGATTAGAGTGAATAAACAAATTCCTTAAAGTAGTCATGTTATTCAAATTCACACTGCATATTCCCACTGGACTACAGCCAATGACCATATTTCACCTAGTTAAAATTTGAATAGTGCAAATCCAAATACATAGGAGAGCTTCAAGGGGCATAACTGTATGATGGGTCAGATGCTGGAGATACAAAAACAAAAGTGAAATCATTTACTGCTCTCAAGGGGCTTTCTGTCCGGTTAGGGGAGACAGCACATATAAAGATATTTGCAAAATAGATTTTGTAATAATTTTTTATTGGTGGGGGGAAGGATTAAGCTGGGAGAGGTGAACTGGAAAACTTTACCTAGGTGGTACTTGAAGAAGGAGGGAATTCCAGGCACAGTCTCTGCAAAAGCATGAAGATGAGAGATGAAATATCACAAGAAAACCGGTAAGGCAGGTTTGCCTCTGTGTGAAATGAGTGCTATATAATAAAGCTGGAAAGAGTTTAACATCATGTTGTGTAAGGGCTTTATATGCAACAAAAAGATGTGTTCATATCTGATTCTAAAAGCAGAGGGAACCATTGGAGTTTATTAGGGAAGTGACATAGTCCTATGATTTAGGAAAATCACACTAGCAACCATGTGGAAGATGGATTTGAGAAGAAATATGAAGAAAAACAATTAAGAGGTTCATGTTAGAGGTGATGTGAACCTAATCTAGAGTGGCCAAATTCCAGGAGCTTCGTTGACAATGAATTGTGCGGGGTTTTTTTTAATGAAATCTCATATTTCTACACTTTACCACTTAATATTTGACTTTTTTTTAAAAGCTCAATGCTTTTCCATTATTACTGGCTAAATCAACATAATAGTCAGTACAAGTACTTAAGGACGAGAAATGGTTCTGATTCAGTTTTGTAAACTTCATAGATCCAGTTAGCTTCCATGGGTGTTCAATTACTATTAATGAAAGTAATAATGCAAATTTTACTAGTTGTGATCACAAAATATGAGTATAAACCTCTCTTCTGTGCTAGGATAAACATCTAAATATTAGCTTCAGCGTGTAATGGATGAGTCCAGAAGTTATTAGTCCCATCTTTTGGTCATATTTCCCTCAGTGAAAAATTATGAATTCTTTTCAGAAAAAATGTTTTTGAATATACAAAATACATAAAATTATAGAACAAAACCAATTATATTGAAATGCCATTATTTTTTTAAATTCATAGATCCCAGGTTAAAAATTCCAGATTCAGTCTATAGTTCATTTTTTCTTTTAATGTGTATAGTTGCTTTTGAATTATCTTAGCTTCTTGGGAATATAGCTTTGAGGAAAAGGAACAATTTGAAAACCGCATCTGAACTTTGAATATCACATGAGAATTTAACATTGTGTTACAAAATTAACAATTAGAATAATAGAAATTATAATTAATTTTTACTCAACATTTACTAAGCATCTACTACATAAGACAAAGGGAAAACAAGCCTTACATTTGAGGAGTATACCGTCTACTGGAGTGAATAACATATACACAAATAAGTAATTGCAAAGTAATTTTTTATTTACACTTTTTAAAATTATATTTTCCCAGATTATGCAGATACAATTTTTAATGATCATTTTCTGTCATTTTGTGATTCATGTTCTCTCCCTACCTCTCATCCATCCTGGAAGAAGCTCAAGGTGGCAGGCAGTATGATATAGGTTATAAATGTACCATTATGCAATACATATTTCCATATTTGGTCATGTTGTAAAAGAAGGCATGTATCACTTATATTAGAAAAAAGCTCATGAAGGAAATGAAGTGAAAAATGGTATACTTCAACCTGTAAACAGATTCCATCAGTTCCTTCTTTGGCAACAGATAGGTTTCATCATTGTGATTCCCTTGGAATTGTCTTGGATCTTCGCATTGCTGATAATATTTAAGTAATTCACAGTTGATCATCATATATTATTGCTATTACTCTGTACCGTGTGCTCCTGATTCTACTTACTTCACATTGCATCACTTCCTATGTATCTTTCCAGGGTTTTTTGTGATCACCTTGTTTGTCATTTCTCATGGAACAATAGTAGTCCATTACAATCATGTGTCATATTACAACTTGTAATATTTTCTATGTCTTGTTTGGTCATAAATTTTTCCCTTATCCTTAGCTCTGATAGTTACATTCTTTTGTGCTCTCCTAATTTGCTTACAGTATCCTCTTTTATTTGTTTTGTAAAATGAATTAGTTTGTGACATTAAAATACCCAGTTAACTTCCTCCTGCATTCTCCTCTTCCCATTAAAGAAAGCATCATATAACAAAAAGGTATATAATGGGAAGTATTGTTACAGGAGCTGCCTCTGCCCCTGCAACTTCTTGCTTTTCTGGGTTGTCCTGTTTAATCTCTTGTTGTTTTTCACCCCCTTTCTTTGTTGTGACCGTGTTTTCTATAATTTCCAGCTGCATAACTGTCCTGGCATTTAGATCCTTCCCCTCTCTAATTTGTTTGTTAATCTCTATTAGTGTCTTCATATATTCCAACATCTGTTCCATAACTGGATCAGTAACTTCAGCCTTTCCAAAGGTGAAAGCCAGTATCTTCCTCAATATCATTAAGGCTCCATAGCAAGTGGCAGTCATGGCTATCCCTGTTGGTACATAAGCCAAGGCCTCCCCTACTGTAATCGTCAGCCACAGGTAAGTATCATAAAACTCTATCATTGTCTTAAAAAATCAGGGAACTGTGACAAACCAAAATGTGGCACAGGTTTGCCAAATCCCATACATTAAAACACCAGAGCACCCCAAGGTAACAATTGCTCTATTGAACATGCTGGCCATATATCTCTTCTCCACTAGGTTCTATAGTACAAATCCTAGGCTGGCCGGCCAAAACTGTTATGATGATAATAACAGATAATTTGGAGAAGCTGATAATGTGTCAGGGCCAAACAGAGCTTCAAGTTAAGAACCACAGATTGACAGGCTTCAGTAAGGGAGGAGGGGGTAATATACTCCTGGCTCTCAAAGCCCTCCCCCCTAAACAATTGCTGGTTGGTAATGAAGACAGGAATGAGATTCTTCTGGTAAGTTTCTGTTATGGCTGAAACCCCAATTGATGTTCCTTTTCTTTAATTTATATTCCTCACAGATCTGATAGATGAGTAAATTGAAGCTAGTTATCTAACTGTTGAGGACAGAGAAGATCTTCTTAAACTGGCAGCAGACAGGATTCAAACTAGATGTCCAGACTGAGTTGTGAGTATTTCCCCAAATAATTTCCAGGCACAGATTTGAAGGTAAAGGTTATATTAAGAAATAACAAGGAAAACTAGAGAGGTTAATGAAAATATTTGAATGAGGAAAGGTGATCCTGAACTATTAAGATTGAAGCTGCCCTTCCCCCCTCACTGGAGGGGTGAAGGCACCTAACTGAACTTGTTAGATAATTTATATATCTAATCACTAAATCACTAGGTAATTATATATTGATATTAATGAAGAATAATATTAACAAACAGGCTAACCCCATGAGTAGAAACCACTGGCTTATGCTACAATGGCCACCTCAGGTGAACCCCCAAGTCTGGAGCAGTAAGCAGGGTGTCTGCTCACTTCAACCTCCACAAATTAACTGTCTCAAACCCTTCTCAACTGCCCCCTCACCCAAAGTTCTCCAGGGGGGGTCTCCTGGAATTCTGGGTGAGGCTGTCCCTGTACCTTTGCAGGGATTCCATGCTTTGCATCTCCACATAACAGTATATAAGAAACTGTCTAATTTATTTCTATTTATCGTTTCTTTCTCTGCAGGTAAACAAATAGAAGTCATTCTTCAAACAATATTTCTGTTGCTGTTTATAATAGTCTCTTGGTTCTGTTTGTTTCACTCTTCATAATGTCACGTAGATATTTTGATGTTTTTCCAAAATTAACCTTTTTGTCATTTATGGCACCATATTATTCCATCAGAATCATATGCCACAACATTTTTGTAGCCATTCCCCAACTGATGTGCATCTATCAGTTTTTCAGTTCTTTGATGCCACAAAGAGAATTGTTATAAATACTTTAGAACATATAGGGGTTTCCCCCCCTTTTCCCCCAATTGCTTTAGGAAGTAAACCTAATAGATATTGCTGAGTCAAAAGGTATACAGTTTTATAACTCTTTGAGCATAATTCTAAATTGCTCTCCAAAATGGCTGGGTCCATTCTATCAATGGCGTATTAATGTTCCCATTTTTCCCTATCTCCCCCAACATTTGTCATTTTACCATTTTATCATCTTAGTCAATCTGATAGGTATAAGATAATATCTCAATTGTTTTGATTTGTATTTCTCTAATCAATAATGATTTAAAACATGTTTTCATAGTTACATGTAGCATTGATTTCTTCATCCAAAAACTGTATCTTTTGACTATTTCTAATTGGGGATCATATTCTTAAAGATTTGATTAAATTCTGTATATATTTATCTGAAAAACTGTCTATAAGATGTTTCCCAACTTACTACTTTCCTTCTAATCTTGACTACATTAATTTTATTTGTACAAAAAATGTTTCAATTTAAATGTATTCAAAATTAACCATTTTACATCTCACAATGCCTTCTACCTCTTATTCATAAATTTATTTCTAACCATAAATCTAATAGGGAATGTTTCCTGTTCTTTAAATTTGCTTGATATCTCCTTTTATATCTAGGTCATGTATCCATTTTGATCCTATCTTGGTAAATGATGTATGTATCCATTTTGACTTGATCTTGGTATATGGTGTGAGATTGGTCAATGGCTAGTTTCTGCGATACTGGTTTCCAGTTTTGCCAGCAGTTTATTGAATACAAGTTTTTCCAAAAGCTTGGATCTTTGGATCTGCCAAACAGTAGATTACTTTGCTCATTTACTACAATATGTTGAATGCATACTATTCCATTGATACATTACTCTTATTTCTTAACTAATACCATATTGTTTTGATGGTGGCTGCTTTATAAAAGTTTGTGATCCAGTATTGCTAGTCTTTCTTCCTTAATTTTGTTTTTCGTAATTTCCCTTGAAATTTTGGCTTTTTCTCTTCAAGATGAACTTTATTTTTTCTAGCTTTATTGGATAATTTGATTGATATGGCACTGAATAGTAAGTTTAGGTAGAATTGTCATTTTTATTGTATTTGCTTGGTCTACCCAGGAGAAATTAATGTTCTTCCAATGGTTTAGATCTGACTTATTTTTGTATGAAAAGTACTTTGTAGTTATGTTCACATAGTTTCTGGGTTTTTCTTGGCAGGGAGGCTCTCAGGTATTTTATATTATTTACAGTTATTTTAAATGGAATTTCTCTATTTTGTGTTGTTAGTCTTTCCTGGTACCATAAAGAAATGCTGACGATTTCTGTGGATTTATTTTATATCCTGAAACTTTGCTATAATTGTTCACTATTTCAATTAGTTTTTTGATTGATTCTCTAAGTATATCATCTTATCATCTGTGAAGAGTGATATTTTTATTTCCTCATTGCCTATTCTAATTCCTTTAATAATTTCTTCTTTTACTGCTAGAACTATCATTTCTAGTACAATACTGAATAGTAGGGGTGATAATGGGCATCTTTGATTCACTCCTGATCTTATTGGAAAGGCTTCTTACTTATCCCCATTACAGATAATGTGTTATCAAAATTATTTTTCATAAACCAGTTTGCGTGTTCTCTATAATAGCTCCAAGAAGATCTTATCACCAATGTCTCCTTTTAGATATCTTTTCTCAAAAGTATACCTGTTTTAAGACCTATTGAGCTGGGGCTAGGGTATTTATATATTCCCCTAAGCCAGGGGTCGGCAATGTATGGTTCTTGAGCTATATCTGGCTCCACCTCCACACCGGCCAGTCCAGGCAGAGCCCCAGGATGTGCCCCAGGGGGCCCTTCAGGCCCCCCCCCCCCATATTCCAGCGCTTTCTGCCTCCATCCTCCTCCTTCCACAGGCATTTATGGCTTTCTCTGTCAAAAAGGTGGCCGACTATTGCCCTAAGCAATCTGTAATCTAAGAAACTTGTTTATTGTTCAGTCATTTTTCAATTGCTTTCAACACTTCATGATCCCATTGGGGATTTTTTTTTGGTAAGGATACTAGAGTGCTTTGCTATTTCTTTCTCCACTTCATTTTTCAGAAGAGGAACTGAGACAAAGAATTAAAGGTCTTACCCAGGATCACACGGCTAGGGAGTATCTGAGGCCACATACAAATTTAAAAAGATGAGTCTTTCTGACTCCAAATCCAGCATTCTACCGACTGTATCACTTGGCTACCCATCTTTAAATTTGATTCATTCTGAATGGGCAGCATAATGAAATTGTAACCAATCAAAAGTGCAAGAAGAAAAATGTACACATGGTGCCTTCTTGTTAGATATTAATATGCTGTTTTCTTTGCCAAAGAGGTGATATGACAGCATTATTCAAACAAACAAAAACTACATGTTCATTCAAGCACATTTCTAACTATTCAACAAACATTTTAAAGCATTCATCAATCAACCAACTAACATTTATTAAAGACCTACTATGTGCCAGGTACTGTGCTTCGTTCTATGGATACAAATACAAAAAAATGAAACAATAATCCATCCCTCCAGGAGTTTAAATTTTATTTTATTATTTCTTCTTTGATCTTTTAATTTGTTTTTATTAAAATATTTTATTTTCCCAATTACATTTAATAACAATTTTTACTTACATTTTCTGAAATTTTAAGATCCAAATTGTCTCCCTTTCTCCCTTCCCTCCCCACCTCCTGTAGATGGTCAGCAATTTGATCTGGGTTATGCGAAAATACTTCATATTGGTCATTGTAAGAGAATGCTCATATAAAACCAAACCTCCCATATAAAGATGCAAATAAACTAAAGGGAAAAATAATATGTTTTGATATGCATTCCAATTCTAATAGTGCTTTCTTTGTCATAGTTCTTCAAAATTGTCCTGGGTCGTACTGAGAATAGCTAAATTTTTCACAGCTGATTATCATACAACATTGCTGTTACTGTGTACAATGTTCTCCTGGTTCTGCTTATTTCACTCTGCATCAGTTCATATGGACCTTTAGAAGCTTATATTTTAAAGCTGACGTTTTATGTCATAGGACCTCTATGGTAGTCTAGTAAAGCAAATAAATCTCTTTTCAGAATGTTTTTAACTTCATAAAATAAAATACATAGGATTACCAAAAAAATAATCATATTGAAATGCATTTAATAAAGTATTTTTAAAAGTTCAGGAGCCACAGGTTAAGAACACTGATTCTAAAGCTTCCATTCTCTGCATTGTACTGTGCTGGAAGGGAAATACAAAGATCAGCACAGCTTCTATTCACAGAGGAAATGCTTAATGAATGCCTGTGGAAACCTTGAAAAGCAGTCCTCACTCCCAAGAAGCTTACAATTTAGTAAGGGTTTAAGACATATCAAAAAACTATAAGACAAATAAAAATATACATGTATAAAAATAGTACATAGTACAATAAAGCCAAGCTTATTTCCCCTGCCTTTTTTTTCCTCTCTTGTGCAGACATGCTTAAATGGCTATGTGGAATTTTACTCTATAGTCATTTAACCATTAGAATGAACAATGGTAAGAAGACTGTATTCGTAAGCCAAGGAGAGTGCATATGCATGTTCTATAAGGTATCTAACATGCTCTAGGCATTTACAACTCCTCAATAGCAGCAATAATCAGTACAAAATGAATGAAGATTTGCTTTTATTTTCGAGTCAAAGGTAATTCATCATCAGTCTCCATTTTGAGGCACTAATATATATAAAAGTTTAGAATATTTGAAACATATATCTTGAGATTTTGGAAGAGAAATGATTTTTGCATTGAAGAAAGCACTGGGAAACCTAGATGAAAAAAAATCTGATGTTTGTTGATATTTCAAAAATTCATAGCTATTCAATTAGCTATTTTTATGTGTTGATATTTTTGTACAGTTTCCAGATGCCACTTGAAGAGAGTTCTACTTTCTCTGTAATCCGTAGGTGTTCTTTCAGGGTATTTTTTGTTTTGTTTTGTTTTCATAGAGGAGAATAGATTAATTTGTTCTTTTTGTATCTTATGCTGTAAATTTGCATCTAAATATCATCAGAAAAAAATTAAAAAGATATTATGTTTAAGCTTATTTTTATGTCTCTAAAATGAAGAATCAGTAAAGGAGAAGGAAGAATCTTCAATAAGTGGCCACAGTTTTCTCCTCTTGATACATCAGAAGATAATTGTCTTGTAACAAGTCAGCTAAAAGAATTCAGTAATTATTGTTCCTTGATAAAGAAGGATCAGAGTTCTTGGTCCTCATTTATTTTTGAGAAAACAGAAGTGTTTTAACTAGGGTTGTTCTGTCTACTCATAGTGAATGTTCATTGATTCACAAAAGCAAAACCCTTGCTTTTTCTCATTGGCTTTTATTATGAGAACTAGGCAATGTCAAAGTGGCCACAAGTAGACTTTTGAAAAGAAAGAGATAACTGTTATTTCTTTACTAAATAAATTAGCAGATATCAGTAAATAAAATTTGGGAATAAATAATGGCAATGACTGATAAATATTTAAGTTCTGATTCCCTAGGACTTGTCTCTTTCATTTCTTTTCCTTCTGAGTTCCTGTCTTTTTTGGTAAATTTTTCTGCCATTTATCATGACCCTCAGAATATAAGATTAGTGAGTTTCAAATCAAGCTTCTTCTGGTTTTCTCAGAATTAGATGATGCTGTCTCCTACATTAATCAAATGTAGTTTTAGATCATTTGTGGATTTTTCTCATACTTGCTCACTAATAACATAGATAATATGAAACCTGACAGAGTACCTTTCTTCAGAGAGCTCAAAATGATTTCAAGAAATTTCTCTCAACAATCTGGAGCAATCTTTGCAAAAAATATGATTCTGTATTCCGTGTAAAGATGCAAAGTTCAAAGAATTTAGAGAAACTTAAGTCAATATTCATCTTCATCACTAAACATACAATGTTCTGCATAGTCAAGCTTTGGAAATGTTATAGGCAATTCCACCCATTTTTTGTACTGTTTCTTTTGGGAATTATTTTTAAAAGCCACCACAAAATTCCTTATTCTGAGACAAGGTAAATCTAAGCCTTTGTTCACCATCATAGTTCCCCAGGACTGGAAAGAAAAGAAAAGAGAAGTTAAAAATTATATACATATTATATGAAGCCTGACTTTTGGCTGGAAGGACAAAAAAAATTGGCTTACCTGGCCACACCGACTGCAGATGATCTCACCATTTGTTTGATAGTCTGCAAATTTCTTTTGTAGTGCTTTATTTTCTCTCACAATGTAGAACGTCCTAAAATTTGACAAGGGATATCATATCAATCAAGAAGTTTGCATTTGCTAAGTCTGAACTGGTATCAGAGCTTTGTGCTGCCAAACCAAGTAACAGGCCATACACAATATGCCAGATACTATTCTTTAATTAAAAAACATATCTTTATGTTCTCTGCTGTGGTTTTTATTTTCAAACATTTACTCAAGTTCTGCTGAATATTTTGAATGGCTATTTTTTCTCCATTTGGCCAAAAGACACCAGCCACTCCATAGTCCTGAATGTTTCCTTGAAGTAATCTTAATGTTCTTTTTTTTTGTTCTTAAGAATTAATGTTCTTAATTTTCCCAGCTGCAGTTTATAATCACACATTACCCCTGAACTAGCTTGTCACTTAACTCCTGGCCCTAGTTTTCTCATGTATAAATTGATGGGTGGCAATAAAAAATGGCAGATAGAGGGCTGAACCTGGAGTCAGGAAAACCTCAGTTCAAATCTGGCCTCAGACATTTACTAGCTGGGTGAGCCTGGGCAGGTCACTTAACCCAGTTTCCCACAGTTTCTTCATCTGTAAAATGATCCAGAGAAGGAAATGACAAACCACTCCAGTATCTCTGCCAAGAAAATTCCAAAAGGAGTCATGTGATGAAGAGTTGGACATGACTCAAAAATGATTAAAAAACAACTGCACTAGAAAATAATGAAAATAGCTGATATTTAGCTAGTATTTTACATAATCTCACTTGAACCTCACAACAACTTTTGTCAAGTATATGCTGTAGACCAGTGATTCCCAAAGTGGGCACCACCGCCCCCTGGTGGGTGCTGCAGTGATCCAGGAGAGCCGTGATGGCCACAGGTACATTTGGGGGCGGTGAATAACGGTAAGGGGGCAGTGATAGTATGTGACAGGGGGCGCTAGGCCAAAAAAGTTTGGGAACCACTGCTATGGACACTATTATTTTCAATTTACTTATGAGGAAATTGAGGCTGACAGGTTGTATCTTTCCCTTTGTCATCCAGGAAGTAACTATCAGAAGTTGTGTTGAATCTAGGTCTTCCCCACTCTAGTTCTTTCACTTTTACAATTAATTTCATAATTCTAAGACTGTGTTTAATTTTTAATCTTTGACATTTGATCAGGAATTCATCTGAAGCAAGCATGAATAATATTTGACATAAATTTATAGCACTCGTTACAGTGTCATACACTAAGGGAGCTCATTAGATTCTTAATAACAAACATGGTAAGTTTTGCACAGGCTATATTTCTGCTGTTTTTGAAGACACTGAGCTGAATTTAGATTAAAATTTGGAAGATCACTTGTTAGGTTAGACTTTAAATATATTACACTGTTCAAATGGTTCTATGAAATTAAGATTGCAACTATCATTTTTTCTTTTTAAAATAAAAGCCCTTACCTTCCATCTTAGAATCAATACTGTGTACTAGTTCCAAGGCAAAAGAACAGTTAAGGCTAGGCAATGGGGGTTAAGTGACTTGTCCAGGATCACAAAGGTAGAAGTGTCTGAGGCCAGATTTAAACCCAGGACCTTCTAGGCCTCGCCCTCGATCCACTAAGCCACCTAGATGCCTTGCCCCCATTAAAAAAAAACTAATGTAATTTCTAATTTAGGTCTGAAAAAATAGGTAGAGAAGTCCTAGTAGTATGGTGAGTAAGGATGACAAACATGACAAACATCTCAGACCTTTTTGGAAGGTGGGTATCATTGCATTGCTTGATTGACTGGTAAAGTTTTACCTCACTTATGCATTCACTTGTAGGGATAAGGGGGTGTTTTTTTTTAATCAGAACAACACGTTCTCTAAAAGCTTGTTTTAGAACTTTGGGAAGGGTAGGAGAGCAGAAAATAGAAAATCTTGTAATCAACAGATGCTGAATGCATTTTAAAAGTATTTATAATTAAAATTACAACACACCCTTTAAGAAAAAACTTTAAATATTAATTGGGAGACACTTACTTAAATTCCTGTGTCATGTTGACATGATGCATGTTCTCAATCACTTGGATGTCTTCTCCAGAACAAGCCAGGATGCTACAGTTTTTACAGTGGAAGGTTACTAATGATGGCTTGTCCTTGAATTGTTTTGCAAGACTTCTCCTAGTTTTCATTTTCTTTTCCATTATACTTTGCATTTGTAAGTCCAAAATCTGTACCAAAGGGAAAAAAAGAGAATTGAAAGTTGGATTTTTTAACCTTGCAATATTTTAGAGTTTTGAGTATAGGCTTTAGGTCATTTAAATTCCTTAAAAATACTGAAATGTCTGCCATTCATCTGATGACTGTTAGTTTGAGAATTAAAAACAAACATATTACTCAGAGAAAATAAACACTTGGCTCTGTTCTGCACAGAGTAGGTGCTTAATGGATGACTGTTAAAGTTGCTGAATTGTGACCAATAACTAAGGATGTTGTGAAGCTCAAATGAGATAATAATAATTTGTGAACCTTAAAGCTCTATGTAAATGCAAGTTATTATTAGTAGTAATATTAGCCTCTTGTACCCACGCCTCCAGTCTAGCTACATTCTCTGAGCCTTCTGCTGTGCCCTTGCTGGGCTTGAGGGGTAATGTTTATTGAACAATCCAGGGTGAGTTGGTAAATATTTAACAACTGGGATCTCTGGGGATGGGGGGGGGGGTGGAGAATGTATGCATTCACACATAAATTTAATCTCTATTATTAACATTTCCTTAAGTTTAGGATCATCAACAACATCATAAATCAAGCCCTAACTTCTGGCAATAGCCAATTTCTGAAGCATAACTGCTCCTACTGGAAATTTAACAATCAGCTTTCCTAAGTGGTTGGAGCTGGCTCCAGCAACACCTCTGCCAATTACTAAAAATAATCATTCAAGACGTCTAAGCCAGGTGGATAAAATAAAATGACGACTGGACTAGGTGGCAAGATGTTAATCAGCATGCATTTTTTTTAACTCATTTTCTTTCTGGGTAGCAACTTTATGACAGAGGGGTAACGGCTAAGCAAAAAGAGTTAAGTGACTTGCACACAGCTTGAGAGGGTCTGAGGCCAGATTTGAATCCAAATCCTCCTGACTCTAGAACCAGTGCTCTATCCACTGAGCCACCTGGCTTCCCAGCACACATTTTCTAAGCACCTACTGGGTGACAGGCACTATGTTATGTGTTGGTGATACAAAAAGAAATGTCCTTACCCTATGGGGAAATGCTATGTATGTACACACTCCCCAAAACACACAGGAACACAGAAAATAACAAGTAATTTGGGTGAAGGCACAAGTAGATTGTGAGAATCAAGAAAGGAGTCACGTGGGAAATTTTGGTTGAGATCAATAGTGGAGGAGGAGAAGGATTCTAAGAATTGGAGGTGAGGGAAGAGAAATTAGACTGGGAAGACAGATGAGGATGCTAGCCCCGGCTACAGCTGCTACACTAATGAGGAAAACACAATCTTGAGCAAGTTTCTGAAACTTTCTAGGCTTATGCTTCCTCTCCTGTGAGATGGAGTATATCACAATGACCCCTTAAGTCTTGGCTAGCCATAACCTTCTAAGAGAATTAGCCTACCGGTTCATTTTCTATTTTTAAGAACTAGCCACCAAGAATTCTAATTTTACACTAGTTTTTCTTTGTCTAATGCTGCAGGGAATACTTTTCCCTGTTAATGAAAACCAATTTTTGTGTTAGCATGAAGAAGATATAACAAAGTGAATCTTCAAGGCAAATTTTTAAAAACATATTCTTGTGTTATGAACTTCTTTAGCATTGTGGTTAAAGCCCATAGGCCAAAGAATAGGGATCCATAATAACAGTTTCAGAATAATGTTTTTAAATGCATAAAATAAAGTATACAGTCATCCCTCACTATATTGCAGTTCATTTATCGTGGCTTCACTGTATCATGGGTTAAAAAAAAATCTAATTCTATATCGCGGAGTTTGCTCTATATTGTGGAATTTTGTAGATGAATACCATACAACCACTTGGGCAAGTTTGCCACCGTGAGATTGTACATGTCACACTCTTGATTGATGGAATGAAAGGTGACCAACCACAGTGCTGTGTTCTGTATCCTAGATGCTGATTGGCTCAGAGACTGTAGCATCAGTCCGTTTGCTCTCCTACACTGTGCCCATACATTCAGCATTTCTCCTTGTCCACTTCACATAGACGTCTGATAGCTGTGCATAGCGCTGCTCTATGGTGGTATGTTTTTTTGAAGTTTTCATAAAAGTTTGAATTTATTTCAAGCCCTATGCCACCCAAACATTCTGCGCCTTCTAAGGCTTCTGGCAGTAAACCCCGCTGCTTTGTGGATTTTCACATATCACGGGAGTCTCTGGAACATAACTCCCACAATAGGTGAGGAATCACTGTATAAGGAAACACATTATATTGAAATATAGTTATCAAAATAGGCTTTTAACAAGTACAAGAGCAGCTATGTGGTATAGTGAATAGAGTGCCAGGCATGGAGTTGGGAAATCTTGGGTTTAATTTTGACCTAAGATGTTCCATAGATGCGTAAGTCTGAGCAAGTCACTTAACCCCATCTGCCTAGCCCTTGCTTTTCTGTTTTACAGTTGTTGCTAAGATAGAAATAAGGATTTAAAACAAAAAACAAGACAAGTTCACTCATTCAAGGTTATAAATACTTCTTCTAGGAGAAGGAAAATGATACTATGCATTAGCAAACCACAAATGCCTAGCAACATTTGTGAATTGGAACCTTCCATTTAAAGCTTTCCACCTGAGTTCTATTATCCAGTGAAGACTTGAAGCTTTCATTCAATGAAAAATGGAAGATTTTTTCATAAAATGATTTAAATAATAAAAACTTACCTTGTTCCTGTTATGTGCAAGATACTAAAGAAACAAAGACAAAACCAAACATAGCTTATCTTTCAAAGACTCAATTCAATGTAAAAGGGAAGATTTTTTCCCCCATAAAATGATTTAAATAATAAAACTTATCCAATTCCTGTTACGTGCAAGATACTAAATAAACAAAGACAAAACCAAACATAGCTTACCTTTTAAGGACTCACTAGGGAAATATGGCAGTATTCAAATTAAGTGATTATAAGATAATATGAAGAAGGACATTGACCAGGAGGCTTGTGGAGGGCTTCAGAGAGAATTTTTACTTGGGTTGAATCTTGAAGCAGGCTAAAGATTGCAAAAGACAGGGATGAGGAAGGAGTGTCTTTTTGGCACAGGGGCTAGCTAATAGGGATGTAGAGAAGAAAAGAGATGGAAAGTTGAATTTGTGGAACAGCTGTTAAATTGTCCATTTTGTTTAGGACAAAAAGCACATGAACAGGTATAATGCAAAACCTACTAGAGAAATAGGTGGGATTCAGACTGCGAAGAGTCTTAAAGACCAAACTGAAGTTTTCAGTCTGCTAATGAAAGCAGTGATGAATGGTCAGACCTGTTCCCCACCAAGGTAATTTTGGCAATGGGATGAGGGAGTTGAGATATGAAGTAATGGACATTTGATTAGAGGTAAAATAAGGGCAAGAGATATTGAGGCAGAATCAATAGGATTTGGCAACTGATTCACTCAAATGGTATGAGAGAGAGAGAAGAATCAAGGATAACTCAGAAATTATCACTTTAGGTGAACATGAAAATAGTGGTGCCCTCAACCAAAATAGGGAAGTTGGAAATTTTGGGAGTATGCTGATAAATTTTACTCTGTACATTGTGAACACCTCAAAATCAACATGTCTTCAGTAGAATTTATCATCATTGTTCCAAACTTCTAAACTTTCCTAGATCTAGAAATTTGTCAATGAAAAAGAAAGAGAGATTTAAGATATGGCTTAAGGAAATGTCACGGCCAAATGAAAGGTTTTTTTTTTGTTTTGTTTTTTAAGAATGGAGGGATACCTGAGCATATTTGTAAGAAGGATCCAATAGATAGGGAGAGACTGAAAATAAGAGAGAAGGACTTGGGGGAAAGCTCCCAGGGGACAGAAAGAAGAGACACAAAGGCACAAGTAGAATGGTTGTTGGTCAGTAGTTTTCAGTCATGTCTGACTCTTTGGGACCCCATTTGGAGTTTTCTTGGCAAGGATACTTAGAGTGATTTGCCATTTCCTTTTACAGCTCATTTTAAAGAAGAGGAAAGTGAGGCAAAAAGGATTAAGTAACTTGCCCAGGGTCATACAGCAAGTAAGTGTCTGAGGATGAATTTGAACTCAAGAAGATGAATGCATTATGGCACCACCTTACTGCCCAAATAGAGTGGTTAGTCTTGGTCAGTTTTAGTGCTCTTGTTCCATTGAAGTCACTTGTATTACTTTGAGTATAATATCTATATCTATATCTATATCTATATCTATATCTACATATAGATAAATATATCTATCTATATCTATATATATCTATATATATATTTGTCAGTCTACATGTTGAATCTTCCCAGGAGAATGTAAGCTCCTGGTTACAGACTATTGAGTTTTTGGTCTTTGTAGACAGAGCATTAAGAGCAGTACCTGGCACGCAGTAGGCATTTAATCAATGCTTATGGAAATGATTTGTCAAGAAGGGCAACGGGGATTGCAATTTTATGACATTAAATTATGTATATTTTTCAAGTTCTTCATATAGCAAGGATTTTATATGTTGTTAAAATGGTGTATTTGCTTTTGGATTATTTCTAGTCTAGCATATATTGTCTCAGTTCCTGTGATGAACACAGAATTGAGAGCTGACTATGCTGTAATTATTTATGATCACTTTCATTTCAATGGACACCTGATTTTATGACAAGTGCCACTTCCTGGACATAGCCTTTTCTGATCTATTCATCTACCTAGGAATGGTCCCATTTACCTTTGAATGTTTACTATATGTGGCACCACTTTAATGTACATTTATTTTCCATTTTTAAAAGCACTAAATTTAATATGTGTCTTAAATCCCTTTTTAGGATATAAATTCTTTGAAAGCATTGATAATCATATTTTATTCTTCCTTGTATTCCTTCACACATAGCCTTATATAGTAAATACTCAATATAGTTGTTAAATTAAATTGAATTATAGAGGAACTCTGAGCATGTACTGGCAAAACACAGCTGTAACAACTATGGGACATATGGATCCTGTACCTATATTGTCAATCAACAAGCATTTACCGAGTACATACTATGTGCCAGGCACGGGGGATAAGCTCTAGGACAGTGATGGCGAATCTTTTAGAGGGGTGGGTAATGTGAGAAATGTCCTCAGGTGAGGAGTAGGGGAGCAACCCAGCCCTGCCTCTCTCTGGCTTTCTAGTAATGAACTCTGACAAAAATTCTGTGCTGGGGCAACTTGCACGTGCCCACAGAGGGCTCCAAGTGCCCTCTGGCATGCATAGTTTTGTGTAAAGGGAACCCTCTCCCAGGATCATGTACAGGGTCTTACTTGTGTTCCTACGATCACATCATCTAGTGTGGGTTATGTGACTGAGTTTGAACCCAACCTAAATGAAGTGGACCAGGAAGGGAGAGGGAGGAAAAAAGGTTCGAGACAAGGAAGTTCTTCTTTCTGGAGGAACCAGCCAAGAGGAAAGGCTGAGGGAGCCATGTTGAGAGCACCCACATAGTTAAATAGAATAGGTTTTTCTCTAATTCTCTGCCTCTACCTATCCAAGTAAATAGTAATAAACTTGATGGAAATTAAGGGCCAGACTCCTAAATTTTATTTCTCATAGTTTGCCACCATGGCCCTAGGGATACAAAGAAAGAAAAGAAACAATTCCTGTTCTCTAAGAGCTGACAGTCATATTCTAATGAGTTCCTCTTATCTTTCAAACTTGCAATCAAACTTTTGTCAAGCCAAGATAAGATTTCTAATTCAACTTATTAACTGATTATTAAATGTAGCTAAATGTGCTTCTATATACCAAAGTTTTTGTCATTATTTTTCTACATTCCTCAGAACTAAACAGAAGTTTATGGGCTATCATGCATACCTGGCAACTATATTATGCCTAGGGGCTATGGATGACAAAGTTAAATTTTAGATTAGTGCAGAAGACCAAAAGAAAAAACAAACTCCAAAGTAAGGCCAGATGCTAATCATAAGGCTGTATGACAATTACTTAGTCAATCAAGTATAAACAACTTTTATATGTAAGGTAAAATAATATGAGGATTGAAGTTAGGATGTTAGCTGGATTGGTCATGCTAGAAGTGAATATCAAGACATTTACAGTTCAATGAACTGAAGAGAGGAGGCATTCTAGCATAGCACCATGTTCATGTGGGCGCTTACAAAGTACTATGTGATGAATCACACACAGTAGGCAGAAGAAACTTTTTAGGAATACATTAAGATAATGTAAGATTTATATAAGAAGCTGAAAGAACAGTCTGGAAATATCACAAGAACATGAAAATATAGGAGTAGTAGAGCAATAGACATCATGATGATGATGATGATGATGATGATGATGATGATGATGATGGACACTGTGGCAATCAACTTAAGTAGAGAGAAATTGTAAAAATAAGAAAAGTGGACACAACTGGGTGAATTCCAGGGAGAAGGAGTAGAGGAACAGCTCTTGTCCCTAGAAATTTGGTTTGGCTTATAAAGTTTAAGGGGCAGTTAGGTGGCACAATGGTGAGACCACTGGGTGTGGAATTAGGAAGACTCATATTCTTTAGTTCAAATTCAGCCTTGGACATTTACTAGCTAAGTAACCCTGGACAAGCCACTTAACCCTTTCTGCCTCAGTTTCCTCATTTGTAAAGTTAACCAAAGAAGAAAATGGCAAATTACTCCAATATCTTTGCTAAGAAAACTCCAAATGGGGGTCACAAAGAATAGAACTTGACTGAAAAATGGCTCAAAGGAGGTTTAAGATCAGGTGCAGAGTGGACTTTGAATGTTCCAGAGAAACCAAAAAATGCTGAAACAATTTTCTGTCCAGTACACATTTAGGCTTGGTACAAGGAAGACCAGGATGGGCTGGGTTTTATCTAGATGTTGTTCTCATGGAGTTAACTAGGATAACTCAGATGTTTAGGTGTCACTTTTCATTTCTCATTAAGAACCCAGTTTCTTAATTGTCTATTGACTAGACCACTGTTGGCGAAGGTTTTCAAGTTTGGGTAGCCAGAATGCAGTTTCAAACTGCCTGTAAGCCCCATGGAGGGAGGGAGTACTCACTTTTGGGCAGCTGGACACAGGGGTGGAGCATGCAAAAGATGTCTTCTGGTGCTAGGAAGAGAGGGAACAGAGCAGCTCCCTCAGTGCTGGCTCTAAACCCATGCCAATACTTCGCCAATGTGGAACTAGACTATAAAGTCCATGAAGGCAGGGAACATCTTTTATTTAAACTTTATATCTCTTCTAACAGTTGCCACAACATCCTGAATTAAATTTAATAAATATTTGTTAAATATAAGGATATGGTGACAAATAATTTCCCTAATGGTATTATTAGTCCACAAATATTCAGTTTTTTCTTTGATTTTAGCATGGAAAGCTGAAAATTTAAAAGATAAGGTAGCACAGTGTCCATCGATTGGAGAATGGTTCAATAAATTATGATATATGTTGGTGATGGAATACTGTTGTGCTGAAAGGAATAATGAACTGGAGGAATTCCATGTGAACTAGAATGACCTCCAGGAACTGATGCAGAGCGAAACGAGCAGAACCAGGAGAACCTTATACAAAGAGACAGATACAGTGTGGCACAATCGAATGTAATGGACTTCTCTACTAGCAGCAATGCAATGATCCAGGACAATCCAGAGGACTTATGAGAAAGAACTATGGAACCAGAAATGCATTAGAAAAATATATGATCGATCACATAGTGTGATAGGTATGAGATTAAGGTTTTAATGCTAAAGGATCACTCTACTGAAAATATGAATAACATGGAAATGGGTTTTGAACAATGACACATGTATAACCCAGTGGAACTGCTTGTTGGCTCCAGGAGGGGGGAGGGACAATGGAGAGGGGAGAAAATCACGAATCATGTAACCATGCAAAAATATTCTAAATAAAAATTAAGAAAGAAAAGAAAACCACAAATGTAAAAAGAAAAAAAAGATAAGGTAGTACTGAATTTGGAGTTAGAAGATGTTGTTCCAGATTCCACTTTGGCCATGTAGTACCTTTGTATTTACCCTCTGACAAGTAGTCACTTAATGCCTTTGGATTTCAGTTTCATCAATCTATTAAATAAGGGGTTTGAACCTCTAAGGTACTTTACATTTCTAAATTCTAAGCTGTGTGATCCTGGGTAAGTCCCTTAAACTCATAGTGCTCTAAATGTTTTCTAAGACTCAAATTGCCAAAAAGGTGCTGCTCTTTATTACAAAAGGGAGTTTCTGTTTAGGGAATTCTTAATATCAATGGATATAGATATATTCCCCAAGCCTATCCCTATTATACTTAGGTGAAACTAGCTAAAAGTCTGGCCAGGTGGGTTTGGACCAACCTAAAAAAAACTTCTCTTCAGAAGGCAACATGTACCAACTTGGGACCCATGGATTCACAAAATGCTACTGAACCAGATCTCATGTGTGATATCCATGTTTCTGAGAGGGGTTCAAGCTGCATCACAGAATTCCATACTGCTCCCAAGAACAAAATAAATAAATAAAATAACACCCTTATAGACACATAGGTTAATTTTCTCCCAAAAAACTGATTTGTTATTGTGCATATGTATCTTTTGATCCTCTGAAGTGAAGAAGTTCCTTATTCTTCTGCAACAGCACATCAGCCTTCATTTTATCATGATCTATATTTTCAATTACAATATCCTGCAATGTGGAGATACTGTCAGTGCCCTTATGGGATGCTTCACTCTAAGAATAAAAACATTAACCGAAATGGTAAACTACACTAATTTCCTTGAGTTGGGATGAGCATCCATGGATACTGCTGAGGACCGTCACTGGCACAATCTGGTCTATTAGATTCCTTTGAGATTTCTTTCATTCTACAGAATTTGAAAATATATTTGTTTACAGATTTGGATTTGGAGAGCCTGGTGCTACTCACTATTTCCACTGGAGATACATTTTCTCCTTCAGCCAGACATAAGTTATCGCAACCAAATATGGACAATTTTTGTTTGTTTGTTTTCTTGTGTGTCTGGGACTGCTCTCTTTACTCAGGTCACTAATGGGTTTAATTCTGCTCACTACTAATTTTCACAGGACTTTTGATCTATGTTTTCAACTGAGGCTGGTTTCAACAACCCCAGACAGCCCAGTGGCCCACAACTCCGATTCACTTGTACTTGTTCCCTATTTAGTATAGACATCCAATCAGCTTAGCCTAAGTTCAGAACTCCTGTTTCAAGTGATTGACCAGCCTCAGCCTCACTAATATCAAGACATCCAGGTGTGGACTACCATGCTTAGTAAGAGTTCTTTTAAAACGAAAAGGGCATTGTAGGAAGGATTCCTGTAATGGTATGGATTAGACAAGAGGTCCCTACCAACTCAGATTCTGTGACGCTCTAGGAAAACCAACTGCATAGTAAAGACAGCCATGAACAATACCTTCTGAGCATACTCCTCTGGTTTCATGTTTTGTACCCGGTCAATAGCTTTATGCATCATCTTCTCACGATATAAATTAACACGTTCACGTTCAACTACTCCTGAGCCATCACTTGCCACTAGTACATACGTACTTTCGTCAGCTCGAGCTCGACCTCGGGCCTATAAAAATATAAAAAGAATTAATTATTTACAAAAAAATCTTGGCTCTACTTACCTCCTTTTTAAAACAAAATATGGAAAAATAATACTCTTTACTCCAAGATCATTATGTTGGAAATAAAATGTTGCAATAAAAGCAATAGAAGGCAATAGTAGGCTATTGCATATATTCAACAATCAATCTGACAAACTATTTATTAGGTCCCTGTATACAAAACACTTGGCTAAGGGAGACCCAAAGGTTAAATAAGACATAGTGGCTGCTTCAATGCAGCTTATTTCTAGTAGGCAGCTAGGATACATGATCAAACAACTAGAATATATAAATTTTCAACATCTAACAAGTCTTTGTATTCACATTAATTAAAAATATCACCAATACTAGATACAATGAAGCCAGCCTCTTCGGGGGGTACTCCCAGGATATTCTGAGCATTGAATTTATACTTGATCTTTAAATATGTTTGTTACAATTTAATTTATTTATAGATTGATACTTTTCTTAACAGACATTGCTTTGTTGATGATGCTGGTTCAAACGCATTTATTTAAAATTGAATTTTCAAAAAGAAAGGAGGTATATGCTGTATATAAAAAATATTAGGGGGTTTCAGAGAATCAACAAAAAGTATAGCTTAGCAAATGGCATACATGACCACCTTATCCTGAAAGGTTCTTCCATAAAAGTTACAATTTAATATACACTCAGATCAGATATTCTTTTCCCTAACACAACTGGTCTTTTTACAATGTAAGAGAAAAGTAAAAAAGAAAGAATCTGGATAAAAATTGATTACAAAAATTCTGATACCTTTTTTTATTTCTAAAAGGTGATGGGCATAAAAGAAGAGAATTCTGTAATGATTATAGAAAAATCCAGTCTAAGTTATATTTTAATTTATCTAACACTGTTCTAGCAAGTAATAGGCCAGAATAGAGAAGAGAAATCATAAGAATCAAGTAGCCTATTTCCAGCTATGCAAAAAAAGAATACTATATTTAAAGTCTTATTAAAGAAACAAAAAGGATTCAAGTATCACATGCCTCAAAAACTGGGCTGAACCATTCCCCAATTGATAAATGGGCAAGAGACATGAATAGGCAATTTTCAGATAAAGAAATCAAAAATATCAATAAGCACATGAGAAAGTGTTCTAAATCTCTAATAATTAGAGAAATGCAAATCAAAACAACTCTGAGGTATCACCTCACACCTAGCAGATTGGCTAAAATGAAAGAAGGGGACAGTAATGAATACTGGAGGGCATGTGGCCAAATTGGAACATTAATGCACTGCTGGTGGAGCTGTGAACTGATCCAATCAGTCTGGCTGGCAATTTGGAACTATGCTCAAAGGGCTATAAAAGAACGCCTGCCCTTTGATCCAGCCATACCATTGTTGGGTTTGTACCCCAAAGAGATCATAACAGACTTGCACAAAAATATTTATAGCCGTGCTTTTTGTGGTGGCAAAAAACTGGAAAAGGAGGGTATGTCCTTCAATTGGGGAAAGGCTGAACAAATTGTGGTATATGCTGGTGATGGAATACTATTGTGCTCAAAGGAATAATAAACTGGAGGAATTCCAGGTGAACTGGAAAGACCTCCAGGAATTGATGCAGAGTGAAAGGAGCAGAGCCAGAAGAACACTGTACACAGAGACCAATACACTGGGTACAAGAGAATGTAATGGACTTCTGTACTAGCAGCAATGTAATGACCCAGGACAATTCTGAGGGATTTATGGAAAAGAACGCTACCCACAATCACAGGAAGAACTATAGGAGTGGAAACAGAAGAAAAGCAATTGCTTGAGCACATGGGTTGAGGCAGACATGATTGGGGACGTAGACTTGAAACTACCACACCAATGCAACTATCAACAGTTTGGAAATAGGTCTTGATTAATGACACATGTTAAAACCAGTGGAAATACGCATTAGCCATGGTGGGGGGGGGGGGAGCTTGGAGGGTGAAAGGGAAAGTAAAGAGCATGAATTATGTAACCATGTTAACTTTTCTAAAAAATAAATATTAATAAATGTTTAAAAAATTGGGCTGAAACTTCTAACATATTAACTATATCAATTAAGTGAAAATAAAGCCATTGGTGCTATGCAAGAAAACAAAAAAAAACTAACTTTGCAATTGCTTTCCTAGAGGATATCACGGATTCCAAGAGTTTAATTATTAACTGTATGTAGTAGATTTTAGATTCATATATCCAACCCCAGTCTTTCTTCTAATCTCTAGTCCTATGTTACCAACTTCCTATTGGACATCTCCAAATGAATGTCTCATAAGCATTTCAAACTTCTATTGTTCATATATCAGTTATATCTGACTATTGGTAATCCCCTTTAGGGGTTTCTTAGCAAAGACACTCTAGTGGTTTGACATTTTTCTTCTCTAGTTCATTTTACAGATGAGGAAACTAAGGCAGACAGGTTTAAGTGACTTGCCCAGGATCATAAAACTATTTATTTGATTGAATTTGAATTTATTATGCAGGTGAGTCTTTCTGACTACAGGCAAGGCACTCTCTCCATCTAGCTGCCTTATTTCAAAACTTAACACATCCCAAACAGATCCCATTATCTTTTCCTTAAATCTTCCCTTCTCCTGACATCTCTATTTCAGTTGAGGACACCACAACTGTCCCAATTACCCAAGCTGTCAACTTGGATTATCCTTAATTCTTCCATGTCCCTCATTTTTCATATCCTATCTGCTGCTTAGTCTTGTCAGTTTTGCCTCCATAACATATTTTTTATGTCTCCTTCTCTGTACTCCTCATCCTCGTTCAGGCCCTCAGTCTCCTCTTGCTTGACCTATAGCAGTGGCTTCCTTGACTCTAGCTTCTCCCTTCTCCAATCTGTCTTCCATACATCTGAGAGACTGATTTCCTTAAAACACACCATGACCTCCCATTCAAGATGTCCCAGGGGCTTTCTCTTGCTTTTAGGGTAATTTGTCTTTTAAAGCCTTCTGCAAGATGGTTCCATGAAACCTATCTTTATAGGCTTTGTGCAAATCATTTTCCTTTACATATTCCACATACTAACCAAAGTTTTCTGTCTGACATTCTCTCTTCCATCTCTGGGCCCTTTACAGGGGCTGTCCCTCATATCTCAGTTGTCTTCCTTTCTCATCTCTGCCTCAAATCATTCTTATTTTCATTTAAAGCTCAGCTTTAAATGTCCTACAAGAAGCATATCCTGATCACTCCAAATACTAATACCCTCCCCCTGAAAATTATTCTCTAGGTGTGTGAATATATACACACACACATACAATAATAGATATTATATATATTACATATAGATATATAAATATATATGGATATTATATATATATATATACATGTATATACACACACACAGAGTTGGTTTTGTTATTCAATTGTTTCATTTGTGTCTAACTTTTTGTGACCCCATTTGGGAATTTCTTGGCAAAGATATTATAGAGGATTGACATTTCCTTCTCCTCATTTCACAGATGAAGAAACTAAGGCAACAGGGTTATGTGACTTGTCCAGGGTCACACAGCTAGCAAATGTCTGAGGCCAGATTTGAACTCAGGTTTTACTGATTCCTGGTTTGGCACTCTATCCTCCGCACCATCTAGCTCTCCAGGATTACTATGAAGCCTAGAATACTGTAGACATTTAACAAATATTTTAAAAATTAAATTGAAGAATTATATCTCTAAATGAAGAAAGAGAAAGAGCAGGGATAGAGGAAAGGGGCAGCTAGAGAGCTGGTGTCAGCTAGGAAGATTTGGGTTCAAGCACCGCTCTAATACATATTGCTAGAGTGACCCTGGGCTACCTTTCAGCTTTTAGTATGCTGAGCTGTTCTTTATGACTATAAGTTGCTGAGGAAGTGCCAGTCTATATTGGTAGAGCACATTTCCTCATCTGGGAATTCTTTATACTTATGAAATCACAGATCTGGTCCCAATTCCTATTTCTATTTATTGAGGGAGACAGTTCTTGATACACTAATTTATTGTTTTACTTGGGTTAAGACGTTTAGCTTGTCTAGGTTTTGGATTTCTCAGCAGTAAAATGAAGATATCTATATGAACTCTAAGGTTACTTTCAGCTCGAATATTCTATTCTATAATTAACTTTGCACTGTTTAAAAACAAATAGCAAAGTAAATCAGACAAAAGGAAAAAAGAATTGAATAGAGAAGGAAAGAAATTAAGGTTAAATTAATATACCTGCAACATGGCTATTTCGTTGGTGACAAGACCATAACGAATAACGATATTACATTCTTTTATATCCAGGCCTTCTTCAGCCACTGTGGTGGCAATAAGTAAGTTTATTTTTCCAGTACGAAAATTATTAAGTACTTCCTTTTGTTCATTCTGCAGAAAGATGCAAAAAGTTATTTTTATGTAGTTGAACACATTAAAAAATTTTTCCATTGGAAAAATTATTATAAACTGAAACTTGGTCTAAATCAAAAGATGCCACTCACTTTTGGCTTTGAGCAAATTAACATCTGATTTTCATTTTGATGATGACACGTTAAAATATTTTTTATGCTACAGAGATGAAATGCTGTCTAAATTGGAGATGGAAAGAAAGTACCTTTGTTTTATTAATTTCTCCTTTGTAGGAGAATATTCAATATCACTAAAAAACTGCAAAGGATATTTTTGCTGCATTCATTTCAATTTTGGACTTTCAAAAATCTAAAACAGTGATTTCCAAAGTAGGCACTTCCTCCTCCTGGTGAGTGCTACAGCGATCCACGGAGGCAGTAATGGCCACAGGTGCATTTATCTTTTCTATTAATTGCTATCAAAATTTTAAAAAAATTAATTTCCGGGGGCTAAGTAATATTTTTTCTGGAAAGGGGGCAGTAGGCCAAAAAAGTTTGGGAACCACTGATCTAGAATATAGTGGCTCAGTTGGGTATCTCATGTGAGTGAGAGAAAATTTCAAATAGTGAAATATATAGCATCTAAATTATTTGAGTAAAAAAACATAACATAAAAATCAAAGGCACTGAAGTTTTGAAAGTTTATTAAATCATAAAATGGATTTTTTTTATATAAAACAACTAACATTTATGATTTTTTCAATTAAATTTAAAACAAATAATGACTATCCGAAATTTGAAATATTGGTGCTATATGTGAATTAAAAAACAAATATATATTCTGTAGTATCAAATGGTGAATTGAACTAGCATTAATAGCACTATAGCATGTATAGTGATAGAATCAGTACATGTTTCTATATATACAAGGCCACTATCTAGGTCTTTCAGAATTATCCTCTCTTCTTGCCATCATTCCCACATACCAAAACTTCCCTTTTAAGTATTCCATTGGCTCAGGTAATATTCTCTTTTTGGCTGGTGGCAAATTTAATAAAATGCTCTAAGAGAAATATTTAAAAATTTCTTGAAAAAATGTATTCTGATTTTATCTGGGGGTAAATCCTGAGTTCCCTACACTCTCAAAGCAGGGATAATAAGGAATGAATGACCAAAAGAGGTTATATTTTTGCACTTTTCAGTTTACAGTGTTCTTTTGGCCTAAAATTCCTTATTATCAGATTCTACATATGAAGAAAATCAATTCTTTGAAAGGCTTCAAGTTACCCAAGAACATGCCTTAAGTAAATGGTAAAGCTGAAATTCCAAACTGGGTCTTTTTATTTCAGATTGAAGTCAATATGCCTTGCCACTTTTCTAGGAGTAGAAAAAATCTGTGTGCAGTTGTTTGCTTTTTTTTCCTTTTGCTAAACACAGCTGTGCTACTTTAGCTCCAGGAGAGCAGAGGAAAAGCTTCGCTTGTGTCCTTGTGTTTTCAGTGCCTAACACAGTGTCTGGCACATAGGGAGCACTTAAGTCCTTGCTAATTGAGTGATTGATTGGTTTGCAGTAGGAAAAAGTACATGTAGGATTTTCAAAAGTCTTTTCTTAAATCCTAGAGTCACCTTTGTTAGCCTCCACCAAGATGCAAGCCAGAGAATTGCATTCATAGCCAAGTGCCAGGTCCTATGGAACTGACTTTTACCACCATGATACTCAAAAGATACACTGTTTGAACAAGAGTGGATAAAGAATAAATTGAAAAGAATAAACTTATTGGATAATAAGCTTTAATATTAAACATCTGTCCACTCCTCAAGTCTACTCATAAAGAAGAAGTAGGCTAATAACAGAAACAAACAATAATGGAATAACCCAATGGAACTTATAAATTGATACTGCAATCGATTTGTGACCTAAATAATATGGGTACTCTATGCAATGATGTAAGTTATCTATTCATATCATCTCCTTGGTGACTCTTGTCCACTCCCTCCCATAAGTCTTCCACATCTAAACCAAATAGGAGCCTTTCTTTAGATCAGTGGTATTGAACTAACATAGACATAGATTTCTGTGGGAAACGTATGGACTTGGAAAAACCTCAAATTAACATTATCTATGTTTTGCATTTTTCTTTATTTTGTTAAAAATTCCATAAATACATTTTAATCTGGTTTGGGCCACCTTTGGGGGTTTTGCAGACCACCTGGGATTATGCTGATCTAGATTTACTGACATTGGGTGAATAATAATCAAATATCCCAGACCCATAACCCTCTGAAATAATGGCAGAAATTCCAAATACACAATTACACAGAGGACAAATAGCTAAGCCAACTATGACCTGGGGATAATGTACTCATAGTTGCACATCATTCAGGGATGTGTTGTAAGAGGGAGGTATCTGAACCTCTAATTATTTGAGTAATGGCAATAATTCTTGCAAAGAACAGTCAATCTAGTAATGTGGTTTCTGGAAGTATGTCAAGTAATGATTCACTTCTACTTTTGATTTTGTACCAGATCTGAGATCAGAATTGAAAGGTTCTGATTGCTGGAATAGTACTCTAGCCACACTTTATAATAAAATATAAGACTTCTATTAAAATTTACAACAATATCTTCCTTTCACTCTTTTCTTCCTTCCTTTTCTTCTTCTTCTTTCTTCTCCTCTATCCCTCTGTCTCTGTCTCTCTATCTGTCTCTGCCTCTGCCTCTCCCACACACACACATATACACACGTCTCCTTATCTTACTTAGGCTAGAAGTATAATGGTCACTCTCCTAGATGAGGAATGACCTGTTCCTTTTCTGACCTGGGTCATTTTACCCTTCCCTTGGCAGCCTAGCTCAAGAGATCTTTCTGCCTTAGCCTCTAGAGCAGTATGGTTTATGAAAGGTGCTTACACACTGTACCCAGTCAAATTTCAAGAACACATATTAAAAAAGTGAATAAAAAGAAAGTACAAATAATTTGCTTAGAAATAAAATTATATTACAGTTTTAGTTTGGTTAATATACCCAGTGAGATACCTGCGTCATGGGTTTAAATTCACTGCTATTTCCAGCCCCAATCAGATGGTGAGCTTTTACTCCTACTTCTGCAAATTTTTCAATATTGTTAATCCACTGAGAAAGAGCATATGCACTTTGCCGAGTCTTGGTGAAGATTATTCCTCGGGCTACAGATCCATCAGTTTTAGTAAACTCTTCCATTATGGTGTTTCGCAATTTGGTCAGCTTTTCATTTTCATGATCTGGAGTCATGGCCAGTTTTTTCAATTTTTTCTTATTTCCTTTAAGAAGCAATTAATAAATCAAAAAAATCAATGAAATATGTAAACAATTATGTCAAAAGTATCCCAAAATTCCTGGAAATAGGAACTTAAAAGTGTCTTAACTACAAGAGGATTCAAGGTTGTTAATATAACTTAGATGTGGCAGAAAATCCCATCAAAGAAATCATGCTAACAACCAATCAATCAATTACAAAACACATACTGTGGAAACTTCAGTCATATTACAGAAAAACAGGCTAAATGTCAAAGACCTCCTCATATTACTTTCCCTTTTGAGATTCTTTGAAGAATCCTGAATATATTCAAATATACAAAAAAAACCTGTAATCTTGTCAGCATGTGGAATTTTTACAGCCTTATGGTTGGTTGTTGTCTTTCCTACTCAAAGAGGACCAGAATGACATCATAGGTGGTGTCTTCTGACTCTTAAATAAATTAGATTTAAGTGAGGCAGTTTCATGAAGTTATAGCTTTCCTCTCTTCCAGAGTCATTGAAGTTTAGTGGCAAAACAAAAATCAAGAAAATGACTAGCGATGGCCCAGGATGAGTGGCTTCTTGGGTTGTTTGATTGTCTAGTCAGGTCCTAAGCACTCCACAATGCCAGTTTCCATCACCTTCTGCTAGGGGAAGTGTTCACATGCTTTGAGGTATACATCCTCCTATCTCACTGATGGGTTTGAGGACTATTGGTGACCCTCAGCCTGGTTTAGCCTGCCTGCCTAGATGGCTTGCTTACAGGGCTGTGGTCAATGCCCATGCTATGGCTTCATGGAGCCACAGATGAGAGTTGGATGAAAGGTGGACTTCATGAAGATGACCTGAAAAGGGTATGGCAAACCCTCACACAAGATGTACTGGTCTTCCCTGAACACTCTTTACATCCCTTAATTATTATTATATGCATTATGTTTTGCTAGGCACTGGACATACAAAAATAAAATGTGATATTGTCTTCAAGAAGCTTATACACTAAGGGAAATATTGTATAATAATACGTACATATCCTCAAATAAGTATTATATAAAGTAGAGCTTGATAAAGGCAAAAAAGAGATTGAAGCAAGAAAATTTAGGAAGGAAGAACACTTTCAGTTTGAGTGGTAAAGAAAGGAAATGGCATCTGGAAATGGCAAGCTGGACCTATAAAAGAAAGATTTCAGTAGGCAGAGATGCAGAATGTGTTCCAGGCCTGAGGGAACAGCTTGAATGATTGCTTAAAGATAGGAAAGTATAGGAAAAGATTGGAAAACAGAAAAAAAGTCTAGTGTAATTGTAAATTGAGAATGTGTCAAGGGAAGTGATTAAGCTTAAGCCTGGAAAAGGATATTGGAGCTGTATTATTGGGAGATTTTTTTTAAGTTAATGTTTACAGTCTCAGAATTAGAAATTACTTCAGTGATCATGCATTATAAATTGTACCTGATTAATCTCCCTCATCCAGTGGTCACCTAGCCTTCAATTGAGACATCTGATGAGGAAAACATTATCATCTCCTAAATTATCCTATCCCACTTTTGGATAGTGCTGATTGTTAGGAAAATCTTCCTTGCATCAAATTTAATTCTACTTCTCTGCAATGTAACCAAAAATTGATACTTACCATAAAATAAATCTAGAAGAAATGTATCTGTTTCATCTATTTTCAATGGTTTTTTTTCATCGTCATCCTCCTCTTGATCATATTCTTGCGTTGCTATCTTCTTCTCCTTCTCATCATTATAGAAACTTTCTAGGTGGTGGTATGCATCTAACATTCGGATTGTGTCATTGATTTGTAGGGCTTCATTGTACTTCCTCAAATGCTCTGCACAAACACGTTCTTTGCGATTCCCTTCTTTTGCAGCTATAAAGAATTCAAGAAAATATTGCCTAAGATCATGCTATATACATCATTTCTAAAATCCTAATGTTTCCTGAAATGTGCTCTTCTTTGAGGCCACCCCCAGATCCTGCCCCATATCTGTGATGACTAGTTTGTGTTTTCTAGACTAAAATTGCTTTGAAAGCATTCCAGGAGAACATAAAGGATAAATGTGCATTAGAAATGCTCCTAAGATCTGTACCAGGTATGCCCCAAAGAAAGGAATGGCGTGGAACCTTTCTAAAAGGTATAAACTTTCTACAGAATAGAAGGGAGAGCCATCACCCCCAAATGGTATTTATTTTGCTAATATGGCTACAGACTCATACTCCCTGTTCTCTCAGCTGCTTCCTAAGGAGACTGGTGTGCCAGGAGGACGCACAGACAAAGGCTCCCACAGCTGCGTGCCTTGCCACAACTACGACCCCCATCTACTGCCTTCTTTCCTTTGCTTTTACCTACCATGCTCTGAATCTAAGGTTTAAAAGATCACTCTCACAGATACAAAAAATGACTTTCCAAAATGTATATGTATGTGTGGGTGGGTAAATGCATATAGAGCATATATATTTAATTCTGCTATATATACATATATATTTAGTTCTGTATATAGCATATATATTTAATTCTGCTGTATATACATTTATAAATGTATTTATTTCAGTGTATATGTGCACAATGTATACATAAAACACATAATTTTGTTGTGTGTGTAGATAAAGGTATGTGTGTGTGTGTGTGTGTGTAAGGGTATACACACATGCATACACAGAGGCAGCTATTTTTATATCTATCTGTCTCTTAGTTATAGGCAGGTGTGTGTGTGTGTGTGTGTGTGTGTGTGTGTGATGCCAGCATGACTCTGCCTCTGAATGAATGGAATCACTAAGGTACTTTCTTCCGATGCCAGTGGCTATACTTGCTCCCTTCCTGACTCTATGATTCTACTTTTCCTCTTGTACAAACATTAGGAACCCAGGAGACCATAACTCCATAATTCCACTAGAAACTCTCCACGAGGAGGCAGCACCGTGCAGGGCAAAGGGCGGCTCACTGGGAGTCTTCTCTGCAGATACATCGCCACTTTTGACACTTACTCCTTGGGTGCCCCTGGTCAAGTCACAGTCCCTCGAAGGCTCAGTTTTATCTTCTGAAAAATGGGAAGCTGGACTAGATGACCTCGGCTGTAAATGCTGTGATCTGGCCTTACACTGGCTCATGCGCTAAACATGGATTTGTAAGGATTGTTTAAGGATTAAAATATTCCAACACCTCTTGATCCCTTGAGTTTAAGTATATGGACTACTTCCATTCCCTATCAAAGGAGAGATCCTGCTGCACTTTTGACTGCATCTGCTCCCTCCCTTGAAGCAGGTTAGCTAGTCTGCTGACTTTTCTTCAACCAACACTGGAGGAAATGTGCTGTCTAATTATCTTTTAATATCAACTTATAATATTTATCTTGAAGGCTTTTTTTTGAGGAGAAGCATCTTAAGACAGATGATTAAGAGGTCAAGATGCCTAGTTCCTCTTTCCTTAGACAAAATGTAAAGACATATTGATCTTTATCCTGACTTTGTATCGCATCTATAATGTACAGAAAAAACAATATTAGAAAATATACAGTTTTAAATATGAATTTTTGACACAGTATGATAAATCAAATTTAAAAGTACTGAGAAGAAGCACAAAATTACCTCTTTTTTCCTTCTGAATGACACATTGTTCATAGCTTTGTGTCCCGAAATCAGATGTTGGATTCATTTGACAAAAGTTTTGAATGTTTGTCATTATTTCCAGAAGTTTCTTTTTAAATGGATTCTAGAAATAAAATAACAAAATAATTGTAACTTTCATATTGATAACTGACCTCTTTGTTAAAATAGCATTAGTATTACCATGGACTTCAGCAGGAATATTTGTTTACAATAAAGAAATGGGTATATTTTTGATAATCCAGAGGAGGAGTAATAAATGAGCAATTATATAGAGCCTACTATGTGCACGGCATTGTGCTAAATGCTTTATCCTCACAGCTTTGTCTGTCTTCCTCCCTCTGCCTGATCAGAGGAAGACCTTGTGAACTTTGAAAGTGTGATAGGTATTCTCATAGTTTTTTCTGAAGAGCCTGTGGCACTATTTGCATTTGAATTCCAGGATAAACTACAACTAGAGGAGGAAAGATAGCTTCAGGACTCTATACAAAGAACCCTGAATATTCTACATTAGGTCTATGGAACAGTTACTACAGGCCCCATGAAGGGGAAAAAAGGATTTCTAGGGGCTGGGAAGTTACCCATTTTGCCACATGTGATTTAACCTTGATATCTCACTTTCCTCTGGATTTTGTACATACTTACAGAAATAGTTTGGAGAAAAGTCTTGTACCAAATTACTCTAATACGATACTACTTTATTAGTTAATACTCTTTTCTAAAAACTAAAGTTTGGCTGGCTAACTGATATAAAAAGGCAATCAGTGAGAAAAAAACAGGAGTAGGAGCTCAAATACTATAGTAATAAAGCTTTTCAGGGTCCTCTAGAGCCCTGAGGCAAGAAGTAGCTAGCGTACTCTGGGGCATTTGAGTTTCCAGTGCAAGAGAAGGGCCTCTACTATACACACATACACCCACAGTACAGCCACAAGTGAATATAATTTATTTATCTTTCACAACGAGTGATATCTTCTTCAAAAACCTGAAGTAATTTACAGAAACTAGGACTACCACTGTCATATTCCAGGTGGTGCAATGGATAGAGCATTGCTCATGGAGTAAGATTCAAATTTGGCCTCAGATACCTACTAGCTGTGTGATCTTGCCCAAGTCACTTTTGTCTCAGTTTCCTCACTTGTAAAATGGAGAAAATAATATCACCTACCTCATAGAGTAGGTGAGAATCAAATGAGATAATAATTGTAAAGCACTTAGCACAATGTCTGACACATAGTGAGTGCTATATAAAATTAGTTATTATTATTACTACTACTATTATTATTATTTCAAAAGTTTTAGAAAGGTAACAGTATATTAGCTTGGTAGTATTGGAATTCTGCGAGATAGTCAAGGCTAAAGGAAATTTCTACCCTAAATTTCGATCTAGCAAGTATTCTCTGATAGCCTATTGGTAACTGACAGCAAAAAATTAGAAGAGAAAATTTGCTATATATTCTTTCATGCTATCAATGCATAATAGCAAAACTGGGGCTTAAAAACATACCTTCTTATCAATTCTAAGGCAGAAGAATGGTAAGGGGCTATGCAACTAGGGCTAAGTGAAGTGCCCAGGTCATATAGCTAGGAAATGTCTTGAAGCCAGATTTGTACCTATGACTTCCTGTCTCCATGCCTGGCTCTCTCTCCACTAACCACCTACCTGCCCTGAAGCTTTATATTCTAATCGTTTTGAATAATAAGCTTTAGGAGGAAAGGGTAAAAATAGCCTGTGTAATTTTTAAAATCTGAAGTAATGATTATTTTCAATTTTAAAACACTTTTTTTATAACAGACAGTACAGAAATTTCAAAACATACTTCTCTGTTGTCATCTGCAATCACAAACTTCTTACAAGGCTCCTTCACTTGTTCTTTCAGAAGGGAAGCATTTTCTTTAACAGTGACAATCATAAATGCATCAAGATTAGCACATAGCTGTAAAAAGAAATGTTTTCGACATAATTACTTTTCATTTATGTATTGGATCCATTTGGTATAGAAATCTTTCTCATGTAAGAAGTAGACAATATTCCTTATTTGCTTTGTTTGCCTATAGTTGCTATGGACATCTCTCCAGGAAAGCAAACCCTACAGTAGTCAGTTTGCCCCAGCCTGGACAGATCCACCCTGTCCCCTTCTTCTAGCTAGACACTGCTGCCTGATGCCCTGGGACAACTCCACTCCCAGGCTCTGTGAGCAATGACAACCTTTCTGAACTCATCCCTCAGTGATTAACATATTTTCCTTCTCATCTAAGTGATTCTGAAATCTAGATTGCCAATAATCAAAGCCTTGTCTTCCTCCCAATGACTGATCTCTTCTTCTGAATGCTCTCAACCAGTGGTGTGCTAGAGCAAGCTCCAACCAGCTTGGGAAAACTGACTGTAAAATTTTCAGTGTGAGCACTTATTTACAATCTTGCAAGTGGCAAATCTCAGATTTTAACTTGTCTTTTTATGAGAAGGATGGTGCTTTTTTCTCACAATACCTCAATGCCTTTATGTTTTAAAAAATAAGCGATATTAATTTTGTCCCACATTATTCATGGTTCATGCAATAGTATCCTCTTTTAATTATAACTAGATGAATCAATGTTTTGCAGAAGGTTATCTATACAGATTTTCTGCATGCATATATTCATTTCTCTTATTTATAAATCACTGGACACAAATTAAAATTTCAAAACAATGTTAGGAAAAATTACAAAGTATAATTTTTTTAACTGGACCTATGATTCATTAGAACAGAGAACTCCCAGCGAGGAAGTTTCCTTTAATAATGTAACTCAGTACCTCTCTCTGCAATTTACTATCTAGGAGAGTTGCCCTGGTCATTGAGAGAATAAGTGACTTGAATGATCAATGCATCATAGCCAGTATGTCAGAGGGGGTTCTTACACCCAAGTCTTCCTGACTATGAGGGCAGACATCAATATACTACATGGCACTGCTTCTCCTATAATGTAAAATATTACTTACTTTTAAATTTCTCACTTTCAAAGTAATTACTTACTTTTAAAATATGTTCTTCAGCTTTAGCTTGCTTCGAAGCCCCTCCCACACCTGGTGAAGCTGTCAGTCCAAGTATTTGAGGTTGGGGTACTACTGGCTTATTTGCCTTTTTCAATCGACAATTCTTCATCTTTTGCATCAGGTAACGTCTCATTATATTATTATAGACAGCTTCCTTGTTAGTATGATGGCATTCATCAATAATGATGAGGGAAAAGTCTAGAAAGAAAATCAAAATTATTCAGAGTATTCCTTTTAAATGATCTTCTCTGAGCTATAGTGTCAAACTATAAATTTTCAAACACATTAAATTATTTTTAACTTGGATGTCTTATGGAAAGGGGATATTTTTGGTTTTTATTAGAGAGTGGCTACATTTCACTTGTCACAGAATGACTATGATTTTTCAAGTAACAATGATTAATTCATAGGTTTTGTAGGATTTAGGACTAAAAGAGACCTCATGTCATTAGCTTCAACCTTTCATCCTAAAGATGATGATGTGAGGTTTAGAAAAGGGGGTAAAACTTGCCCAAGGTCATATATATGTATTTGAATACTTAATCTCTCTATAAAATATATAGTATGTACACAAATATATATATGTAGTAAATATGAGAATAAGTATTCAAATCCATAACACTATTATGGAAGGTTAACATATTTAATATCTTTTTTTAATCTTCCATTTTGTTGCTTAGTACATTTCCTTTCTTCGCCCAAAATTAAGTGATTTTGTTCTACAGGTAGGTCTAATAAAGAAACGTACTACTGTGAATAAAAAATATAATGCAGTCCCTAATAAAGAGTTTGAAAATAAATGGAAAGTTCAAGGGATTCTCAAATTAGCTATGTAATTTTCCTACGAAAAGAGAATGTTTGTATATAGATGATTATCACTATAACAAAAATTTGATTTTTTTGTCTCATTAAATATCTCATTTTTTAACATTCTTAAAGTAAAGTTTAGCTGATTATTTTTTTAAATGAGTTTAGTTAAGCTTGTGCTACTTTAGTTTGAGAAATAGAAATGGTCCTTTTGGTTGAAGAGTCAATACATGGTTGTTAAAAAATAAAATTCCCTGGAAGCATACCTTGCTGAAGTCTGTTGGGTAATGCCTATGCTCAAGGTTGTTGAAATATGTACTCACATACATTTTCTACCTTCCCCATTATTACTTAATCTGTCCCCATTCTAACCCTGATACATTTTTTATTTCCTTAAAAAAAAGAGGGAATGGAATAAGTGAATTTCAAACATTTTTAGTTCGCTTCTAAAAGAAAAGGTAAAAGAAAGGAATCTTTAAAAATCATAAAATGCCAACCAAATCAAGACTTCTTTTTCCTTTTATCAAAGACCTCTGAACTTCCACTTACAATAATAAAACTCTTTTAAGTCAAAGTTACCTGATAATTGGACACCATCGTCATCTCCATTCTTTGAGTCCAAAAGGGAATTCTCCAAGATTTGAGCTGTACTGATAATAACATCATGGGATCTGACAACTTCTGGGAATGATATTTTCAGTTGGGAATCACCACTTACTCCAATGACTTGGTACCATTTCTTTAGGAATGGATTAAACTCTTTGCGGAAGTGCTGTTCAACTAATGGTACCTAAGTAATATACCCAAAATAGGAAAAACAAAAACAAAAACAAAGTTATCCTTAATATCAATCCAGCAATTACTATGATCCTACTATTGAAAACTTCCTGCTAGAGGCACTCACCAATTACAATTTCAAACAGTTCTCCTGAGAAGATAAATAGGCTCAAGGAATGCCTCTTTAATATACCATTTGATTAAAAAGCAGAAGGATTTCTAAATAGGATAGAAAAACAAATCCTAGGCAGAGTCTTTAGGAGACCTCACACTGGTGCCATATTTGTTGTGTCCCATAATAGAAGGGCTGTCGTGGCCACAAATGTGAAGAAAATATGATCACTGTAGTGGACAGGAGTATTGGCATCCAGATACAGATGATAAACAGTGTCTGGGGCCATCTTTTTCATAAATCTTTCCCTGACCCCTGTCTCCTAGTTGCCTTCTCCTTCAAACTGCCCATCATTTGCACTTATCTCATTTTCACCTGTATCAAAGTTGTATAATCCTTTCTTCCTTTTGGACTGTCAGATCTTTGAGAGCAGAATTCATGTCATTTCTATAAATAGTGCCTACAAACAATAAGTATTTGGTAAACTGAACTTATTTACTTATTTGCATTGAGTTATAATCATAGACAAGACAAAGGAAGTGTTTGACCAAAATAAGCCTTCTACCTCAATACATAGTATGGAATGAACAAATGAATTAATAATTGAAATCATGAATGATAATGAAATTGATATGATATAAAGGAGTTAATAATAAATAATGGAATGGTGGGAAAAGTGAGGGGGCAGACAGGAGACAAAAAGATCAGGAAGGCTTTAATGAAGGGTTCTTTGGCAGGGGAGTAGAAAGGAGGAAGAGGATGAATGAGACATTAAAGCAGTAGAAACTAGGAGCTGGCAACTACCTTGATGTGTGGTGTGAAGGAATGAGAGGAAAGAGTAAAAAGGAGAATTTTATAATGGCATGACTGTTCTTTATGGCCCATAAATTGAAACAGTTTGGGAAAATAGCTTTGAAGGGCAAAGATGGTGAGTTTAGTTGTGAGTGTGCAGTCAGAGAAGTCGAAAGGACATCCCTATGCAGTTATATAGTACAGCAATCAGTTGGAAATATGAGAATAGAGTCTGAGGGATCAAGTTGTTAATTTAAGTGTAATTGTTTCTGAGTGGATGAGCTCATCAAAAGAGGGTACAGAGACAAGAGAGAAGGGGTCCAATATTAGAGCTTATCTTAAAGGAGAATAAGGAGGCAGCAAACGAGGTAGATAAAGAAAAAGGAAACTACAATTATAACCATCAAGAAAGAACTAGTTGATGATATGGAAATAACAAAACTTGGCAGAAAGTATTATGTCATCTTAAAGATCTAAATCACCAAGGAAGGGGAAAGTGAGGCCCTTGGAATAGCATTTTTTAAAATGTCTAAAGAAAAGACTGATATGATCCAATGACCACAGATTTTACATTGGGGTTCTCTTACGCCCTAAACTTGACCACATACAGCTTCATATCTTATTCAATTAATATGAAAAGAGAATAAGACATGCTTACCCAAATCTTTGAAAGACAAAAAGCTAAAAGGAAGTCTTAGGATAAAAATTAAAATTGTGTCTCCACCCAGAGCCTAGTAAAGTGCCCAGCACATAGAAGAGGCTTAATAAATGCCAGCTGATTGATGACAGCAAGGTAGAATGAGAATACTGAAAATAACATGATACACATAACATCTTGCACATCATTCCATCCCCCTTCCCAAATACACACACATACAAAATGAATTATATAAGCATAGGACTGAGAAAACTTAGCTTAAAAGCTCATCGGTATGACAACCTATGAATTGTTATGGAGGTTTGCTGACTATAAGGTTTTGCTGTATGGGTTTCATTGCCTATGAGGACCCATGTGAGTGAACAGTGTGATGTTGCTACCAAAGAAAGCATAGTCTTGGGCTTTCAAGACAGAACAAAGGAGTTAATAGTTTCATTGTCTCCTGCATTATTCAGATTACATCCACACTGCTCTGACCACAACTAGAGTGCCACTTTTAATACTGGGAACCCCATTTTGAGAAGGATGGACAAATTATGGTTTGACAAAGGAGGCCAAGTAGGATAGTAAAGTTGTTTAATAAACTATTGAAAGAACTAGGAATAAATGGGAAGGTTTGGGGGTGGGGGGAATAATAACTGTTTGAGGAGTTGTCACATGAACGACAGACTGGATTCATTCTAACTTCATAGGGCAAAAAGAGGGCTAATGGGCAGAATTTATAGTGAGGCAGATTTTGGGTCAATGAGTCTATAATGTAAAGAACTTTTTTTTAAAAAAATAGGGCTATCCAAAATGGAATGTGATTCCTTCTGAAACAGTATTTATCACTGGAAATTCTAGCAAAGCCTGGATGATTACCTCTTAGGGATATTGTAGAGGAAATTTCTTGACCTGGTGAGAAATTCAGATTAAGGAGGTATTAAAGACCCTTCCAATGTGAAGATTCTATGATTCTATAACTACATGATATAAGAGATGGATGAAAGAAATGAGTGAAGTTTTTTTATCTCGATGACTGGGAGAATGCTGACGTCAGGGCCTGGGAAAGAAGAAAGACTATGAATCTGATAGGAACTACAGAAAATGAGTTCAATATTGAACTTTTCAAACTTGAAATCCAAGACCAGTTGGAGATACAGGACTAGTTTTAGTTTGAGAATTAGGACCAGAGATTCAAATATAAGAGTCATAATCAGCATAGAACTGATTATCTATGCCAGGAGAATAGATAAGCTCTCTAGGGTAGGATTTGTAGAGAGAAAAGAAGCAGGTCAGGAACTGGGCCTGGAGAAAAACCATAGAGTACAGGAATGTGGTAGAGGAGCAGCAAGGCAGTTAAGATAACTAGGGTAATGTCATTGCAGTGTCAAAAAAGCTAATGAAGGAAAAGATTTTAAGGAAGAACAGTTTAAAATAGAATGGAAAGGTCAAGGACAATGAGAAATATAGTGAATGGACCGTTCACTAGTCAGTTGAAATGCAAGATTGTTTAATATATGTTACACATTTGTCATACCACAACAGGCTGAATGCAATGAATTATGAACATGTACTACTTTTCTTATGTGTGGAGCAAAAGTCAGTATAAATCAGCCACCAATTACATATATAAAAACTTTGTACTCACTACTGACAAACATCACATGATAACAGAATGTCAGGCAGTATCTATTTCTGGATATTTTATCTTTAATCCAGCAATCTATTTTCCCTTAATAACCAAAGACTGTGTTTTATAATCCCAACAACTCATGGCCATCTATCACTGAATCCCTAGACTTTAGTCATAATGCTTTCTGGTACATCTAGAATATGATGAGTATATTTTGAAAAATCAAATTATGAAGGTCCTCCAGTCTCTTAGTTATGTTCATTTGAACAAGCAGAAATTTAATTAATAACTAAAAATTATGCAGTCTAATTTAGATTGAATATAATTTCATTTTCAATACTATCATGTTGACTGGCTCAAGTGTCTGAAGCATAGAACTACCAAAATAGTTCAAAATAAGTTCTACTTAGAGTTTATCTCTTTTATGGATATAGACTTCACTTTTTCTCCTCCTTATAGACCATGAAAAAATTTTGCCATTAGTCATAGAGGGTACCAAATGAGAGACTGTGGGTGGAGTAGCACAAATGTGTGCCTCTTACTGGGAGGAGGAAAAATACAAAAAACAAACCACATGCCCATATGATACTTCATATAACGTTCAGTTATTTTCAGTCATATCCCACTCTTTGTGACCCTATTTGTTTTCTCAGGGAAAATAATAGAGTGCCATTTCCTTCTCCGGCTCATTTTATAGATGAGGAAAATGAGGCAGAGTTAAATGACTAGCCAGGATCACGGAGCTAATAAATGGCTGAAATTAGATTTGAATTCAGGAAAATGAATCTTCCTGACCTCAGGCCCCGCACTCTATCCACTGTGTCACCTAGCTGCCCACTTCATATGAAGAACTGTTTACAAAATGATGACATGTACAAAATTCACTGTGAGCTACATAATGGAAATGACATAAAAATTAGGATTTCTACTGCATTTTTCTGGGCATATGTTTACTTTAGCATTGAAAAGTATTTCTCACTTTAAAGTTTTAATTGCAGTAGCAATTGCTTAAAAGGTTATATAACATGTTTTATGTAAGGAAAATGTTGATGCTACATTTCACAGATATAGCTTTTTAATAATCTCAAAAACTGGATAGAAAAATTATGTTCCTCATAAAAATGCTTCATTTTACATAGGGAATATAAATGAATTACATTGTGCATTTAGGAAATAGAACAGTATTTTTAATGACCTCAAGTGGCTCCCTGTCAGAAAGAACCATCTTTTTAACACCAGTATTCTACTGGGAATACAATATGGTGAAATCATATGGCTGTTGATCATGGAACAGCAGAGTTTCCAAAGAATTAAAACTGTAAGGCAAAAGGAAATACATTAGCTAGTATTAAGCTGACTATAACTGGTATTAAAAGTTGGTTATAACCTTTTACTAGTGATGCAGATGAAAGGGGGAATAAAATATTTCCAAGGAATAATCAAGGCAAATGAGTCTCTTAGTGAGAACAAGGCATAAAATATGACTGATCTAAGTGCTGCCTTGGTACCTATGTTATCCTGAAAGACCTAGAGGAAAGGGTCCAGAAAACCCTGGAAAGCTCTTTTATAAAAAGGAAGGTAGAAAGACACTTGTAAGAACTATCAAGTATGAGGCATGTTTGGGTTGCAACCCATGAGATCATGGGGCCATTGAAATATTGATGTCAATATTAAATTACTATGCACAGTATGAAAAATAATGAATATTGAAAATCTGTGAATTATTGAATCTAAGAATTGGGAGATGCTTTAAAAATTCCCTAATTCAGTGGGTTTCCCATTCAAATAGAAGCAGATCCCAATGGGCTGCATATTGACTTAGAAAATCACAAATTGACATTTTCTCTAGGTTACAATGTAGTTTTATTTATTTATTCATTTATATAATTTATTTCATTTATATAATCATTTCCTGATTATATTTTAATCTGGTTTGGGCCACACAGGAGTTTTTCAGCTTGCAAGTTTGATACTTCTGACCTATTCCAATTCCCTGAAGGAGGTTGTATGCAATAAATTCTCATTTATCTAATCGATAACCAAGAAAATAAGCATATTTTCCCTCTGATATACTGTAAAAGATATAGCATGATGCCTTGAGTAATAAAGTTATTCAATTGATACATCCTATAGTTAACTAAAACCCTCCATTAGCCAGGATATTTCATTCCCAAACCACTCCATATATAAATAGGACTTTTCTCCACACACTTTATCCAAGGACAAATAGAATCAATGGTCTAGCCAAAAAAAAAGTGTCTAATTCCACATTTCCCTTCTCCCCATTGGGATCATCTATGTCAATATGTTTTGATAATTTCCACTAGCACAAATTAACCTTAAATAATATCAAGGAAAATGCATTGTGTATTCATAAGTTAAAACCATTAAAATAGAAGGTTTTGTCATTAGAGAACTTCATTTTTTTAAGTGACAAGTTAGCCGTTATTTAGAACTTCAAGTACAAGAGAAAAAAGATGACTTTTATTTTAACCATACCCTTTTGATGAAACTATTTCTGTGTGATTTGTTATAATTATTGTGAGGATTAAATGTAACAGAATAACAAAAGAAAAAAGAAAAACCAATATTTAGATGAGATTTAAATTTATACCTTATTCACAAGCACCATAACTTTTCCAGGCTCTGATGCGTTTTTCTTCTTATCTAAGTGGTCCTTGGCAATGTAAACTGCTACTCTTGTTTTCCCACTTCCTGTAGGGATGGTTATAATAATATTCTTCCCTTCTAAAGCTGGTTGGGCCACTTCCATTTGATAAGACCTAAGGACCAGTTCTGGCTCAGGAGATGCTCTTTTCTTCTCATCATCTTGATCTGAATGAAGTTAAAAAGTTGGGGGGAGGAAAAAGAAAAAGAGAAGGGTCAAATAAGATACAGTAGGAAACACTGAATGAGGCATGGGCCTTGTCTTCCATATTCTTTTTTGTGTACAGTTTAATTCAAACCTTTTTCTGCTCTGTCGCACAGATGGAGTTTCTGCTCTCAGTTTGCATTATGAGATTTTTTTTAAAAAAGGAGCTCTGGGTCAAAAAATTATTTCAATATCATTCCCTTTAGAAAGTTTTGAAGACTACCTGAATTTTACAATTATTAATATTGAATCTATTTATATACTTGCTAATTCTAAAAAACATGGCCTCATTGAGATAAAGTTAATATTGTTCCAACTTAAAAATCTCCAAAGTTATATGAAATCTCTAGAGAAAAATGAAATTGTAGGACTTATCAGTCTTATATTACATACACAATAAGTGCTCTCTTTCTACTATCAATGATTCCAATAAAACCAAAAAGAATCCATTAGCCTCAAAAAAAAAAAACCAACTTGCTGATGGTTCCATTTCAAAATGGATTTTAACTTATTTTGATAGTACTATTTGAACGGTAGGAAAATTCACACCAAACAGTGCTTAGTAATAGTCATCTACTAACCCTGCAGGAAGTTTGCCTTCTGTATGAATGAATACAAACAGATGCATTACATTTAAACTAACATTGGATCATCTGTCTGATTCATTTAATTTCAGTATCATCAAATTCTCATTCTAGCCCACCAGACTTTAAAATGCTATATTTTGAGTTCTTTTTATGCTTATTTTGCAGTTAGCTAACAATTATTAATAATTCATCTAAATTATTTACATTAAGGTGAACCCTTATCCAGAAACACCATTACTTCTTCATGAAAGACTCTTTATAGATCACCAAAATACCAACATTTCACTTATTTTAACTACATTCATCACTTTTTAAAAATACTTTTTGCATAAGAACTAGTACATTTGTAAGAGAAGTTATATTTTAAGCAGTGTTTAACTTCAAGATCAGTGTATTTACTTTTGCTAATTTGCTGTTTGAGCTAGACAGTTTGTTAAAAGGTATCAACAAGATCAGTTCTCTTTTGTTTTATTTCAATCTGCATACATTTTTGCACAGATTAAAAAAATGCTGCTTCCATCAAAATAGTTACATGTATTTTAAAATTTATTTATAAAATTGTTCCTCCTGTTGTCTTCCACTCTTCCTACCCAACTCATGCTACCCTATCTGTGGATATCAAGATTCAAAGAAAGACACAGTGACTTTATAAGCCTTCTTCCCCATAAGTGAGTATAGATCATATTTATATAGAATGTGATTGGTGGAAAAGAACTTAGAAAGCACTGAGTCCAACCCCCTCATATTTTATAGATGAAACTCATTTTCAAAGAAAGTTAAGTGACTTCTCGATCTTTAGTTTCTAAGGTCCTTTTCTAGTTTTAACATCATATGATCTTATTGTTGATCAGAAGTTCTATAAACTGGTCAAAGTAGATTTTTACTGCTTACGTGGTCAGGCCCAAGTGTCACTCATGATTATTTTTATATAATGATTCCAATAAAACCAAAGAGAATTCATTAGCCTCAAAAAAAACCCAATTGGATAATTCCATTTCAAAATGGAGTTTAATGTATTTACAATTTACAAATATTGTACTATTTGAACTATTTATTAAAATCCCTTTGAAGACAATGAAACTTGATGGATAAATGTAAATGGAAGAGGAAAGAAGACTGGTTTATTAACTGTTTAAATAAACAGCCCTGCTTACTTGGTAAGTGTCAACTTGTCACTTTGATTCTTGCCATATCATATTCCCTTGTGATAAGGAAGAATTTCTCTGTATTATCAATAGAGGAAGAGTTTTCATCCCTCTGTGGTTAAAAGTAGAGAATTGAGCTGATTTTTATTTAACCAAGATACTAACCAGCTTCCTTTATAAAAGCACTGTTTGGATCTTATTTTATTGTATGTATTTTTTTTAAAAAATCATTTGATTCCCTTCAGGAACACAAAATCAATTAATAAATTTTAAATAGATAAATATTTTTAAAATATCCTCCCTCCACAATAAATATAGAGCCTGAAAACATAAAAATCATTTTTCTTTTTGGAATTCTATAGCTCATCAATGTCCAAATTAAAAGAAAATATTCTTTAAATAATAATATGCGACTGGAACTACACCATGTGGCAAATTTCAGCCTCAAGTTGATTTTGACAGCTCAGTTATTCTTGAAGAAAAAAGGTCTGTCACTGCATGTGTTAGAAATCCAAAAAGCATAACTCCACCTAAAATAAGTAATGATGGAAAAGTACACTATTCCAGCTGGACAGGCTGAAATGCACTATCTACAAATCTATGGGGAATAATAGCTACACATTAAACAAATATTTAATGCTAAAATATTAACATTTTTATGAGAAGCATTTTAACCCAATATGAATGAGTCAGAAAAAATTGTTATATGTGATTAGAATTCTTAATTTACCTTTAAAAAAGAGCAACTAATCCTCACTAAGTTCTATTCTAATGTTTCATCCTGGGGGAAACCTAGGGTTCTTTTTCATGGAGTAAAAACTGGCAGCTCCTACATTGCTAGAAAGGTTTTTAAGAATAGTCTCAGCAAAAGATTGAGTCCACTTTTCAAAAGCTATCACCATTAGGGCTGGCCATTTGGTGATGAAATTTTTTGGCCACGAACAACCTATGAAACAAAAATAAACTACAAGTGCTGTGTGCCTAACCTTCTGCTTCTTATAGTGATGGTGGCAGTGTCAGGAAAGGGAAACAGGATAAGAATCACATTGTTTTTATATTATCTAAAATTTTTTTATCATATTTTGGTATTCTAAATGAGATATGCTTAATCAATGATTAGCTAGGCATGTATGGAGAATGGGCCAAGAGGGCTGGCACCCTTGGAGAATATAAAGTTACAGTGAAAATGATCCTTCAGGAATGTGCCAAGATACAACTGAAGGAACTAATAGTACTGATCTTTACATTCTTGTTACAAATTAAATTAGAAGAAAAAAGAAGTTTCAGTTAAGTGGAAAGATTATTTATTCCTTCTCCTTGGACAGGAAAATAAGGGAATTGGTAGAGTTGATTTTACTCTGTGACCAAATACAAAAAAGAATATTCCATAGGACATTCAAAGTCTCTTACTGATGAGCGCATAATAACAATGATGATAGCTAATGTTTATGTAGTGCTTTAAGGTTTACAAAGAACTTAACAAATATCTCATTTGATCCTCACAACAACCCACATAATAAATGTTGTTATTCCCATATTACAGATGGAAAGTGAGGCCTAGATAGGTTAATTGACTTGCTGAGGGTCATACACAGCTAGTAAGTGGTTATGGCAAAATTTGAACTCAGGTCTTCTTTACCCCAAGGCTAGAGCTCTATATTCTCTGTCTACTATTTAGCTGACCTGTTTACAAAAAGTATTTTTTAAATACACCAACATCAGGCTTCAGAGGATGAAGATATACCAAAATTATAAGAAAGAGCTTAATAAGATTCTTCAGATTGTATCAATATATAATCTGATGCTCAACAACTTCAATTCAAATGGGAATAAACAAGGAAGATACAAAATGTAGTAGAAAATACAGATAAAAAATAAGGGATTAGAGAGGCCTCAAATTTATAGAAGCCTAATGCCTGAATACCTTCTTCAAGGATAGAATCAGTAGGCACTAGACATAGCAAGTACCAATAATATTGAAAAAAATGAAAATTATTTTATTTTAAAACACAGAAGATAATTAAAATTAGAATCACTAGTGAATTAACTATGTATTTACCATTTAACAACAAACAAATTAAATTTAATAAAACAAATCTCAAAATTAGTATGAAGCTATCAGAAAAAGATAATGGTGTGTAACTGAAAAAAAATGAACCCAGATCTAGTCAAACTAGATGAGCTATGTGGAGAAAGATATGAACAAAGACAATTATATGGTGTGTGAATACAGCAGTTTTAACAATGTAAATTAATTGCCATAAAAATAACTAAAAGGTCTAAAAAGTAGGTTCATCAAACATTTCACTTTTCAAGCAGAAGATATGGTTGTCATAGGAAACCTGGGGTTAGAATATAAATTTATTCATCAAATCTCACAGATAAAGATGGCAGATTATGAGCATCATAAACTAATAAAAAGGTAGCAGCAAAGGCTAAAACCAATTTGAAGAAATCTTGGTAATAGATCCAACTAAGAAAATCACCTTTATGAAATTTAAGGATAAAAATGTACAGATATCAACAAATAAAAGAAAAATGGAAAAGATCTGTGAACATTTTTTTAAACGTTTGAGAACAACTAAGCCACCAATTCCTGTCTCTGACATTATGGTCCCTAATGTGCTTGAAGAGGAGACAGAAATGGTACAAATGGAAGAAATGATAGAACCCCATCTCCCTCCCACAAAAACTGGAAAAGCAGCTGGATTATAACAGTATACTTAGAAGAGACTCCTGCCTGAGGCCACACAATGGTGTTGATATTGAGGGATTGCTTCACAAAGAATCTGAAGGAAGGGAAGATGCTAAAAAGGATAGGGAAAAAAATCTCAGATCATATTAATATCAGAAAAGATAACCAAGAGAAATATTGCTACTACACTGTCTACATTTTTATAGCAAACAATTTTCTGATCTATAAATAATTTTAATAGAAAAATATCAAGGATCTTCTCAATTTGGTTATTAGGAGGGGAGAGATACACTTGCATATAATATTCCATTTTATGTCTTATCTTTACCATTACATGACTGACCAAATGATGACTAAGATATAAGATATCATTGTGCCATTATTTTGCCATCAAAAACATATTTTATTCCATATAGAAAAACACTGTCTTAAAAGCATTCTTCCAATAAGGTGTCTTCCATTGCCATATTAAAGTTATCCAAGATTTCTTGAAAGGTATGGCAGAGTTTGATGATTCTTCAACTGTAAATATCAAGTTAAAATAAAACAAAAGAGATATATGCTTGCCAAATATGTTTATATATATCATGAAGGAGACAGTCTAAAATCCAAGTTGCAGAGGGTTTTCTTCTGGGCAATGAGGTCCCTCAGATGCTCCTGTTTTCAGATAACCCTGAGAATTTTGCAACAAGCTCTAAACACTATGAAGACTCACAACTACTGAAAATTTTAATCTTATTATTTGCACAGGAAAAAAAAACAAATGGACTAACAATGTCTGTTGTCCAGATTTTGACACCAAGATGGACTAAAGAGATTATCTATCAGTGAAAATATTTTGGGTAAATAGCAAAGTCAATGAATAATAGTGAGGTCCAGGATTAAACAGGAGGAGAATGGAATAGTTTGCCTTCAATAAATAGCAAAATTCCTTTCAAAATATCAAACTTCACTGCAAAATAAAGAGCCATCTTTTTAAAAGTTGTATTTTACTCACATAATTGTTTGGTTATTGTTCATGGAACACTAGGGTGGCTTAAGTAATTGAAAACAAGTATGGCCTAGAAATCAATGGAGGAACACATTATATATATGAGCAGGGTGTAATATGTAACAAGGGACTCTAAGGAGGAAACAAAGTAAAGTACTTCATCAAGGAAGCATATGCTTGAAAATCAAGGTAGGCTGGGAATGTGATAAATTATTTCTAAGCTTTCTTCTCATTCTAAACCTACAATACTGTTTTCTAAATAAAGATACAAGGGCAGCGCCTATGGACGTGTATCTTTCCAGCCATGGCTAAAGATTAAACCCCAATCATGTCTGAAGGAAGGGAAAAAATAGCAACTGTAAGAATTAGTAGGTTGTTCTTCCTACCACCCCCATCTCCATTAGACTGTGAATTTCTTGAGAGCAGAGACTATGTTTTTCTTTCTTTGTATTTTTCCCCAGTGCTTAGCAAAATGCCTGGCACATAGTTGGTAATAAATGATGGTTTCCTGACAAATTTGCATTTTATAAGTATGTTTAGGATTGGATTGAACAAGTCTTGTATTTCAGCAAACATTTCTTAATATTTCTAAGACATCTAGCATAATACCTCAGATACCATGAATGCATTGTACATATTTGTTGACTTTAGGAATGAATGTTAATGAATCCTGAATAAGATAAATAAAAATTCACTTAAGAAACAAAGGTCTAATCAGAATCACAATCCATGAAGGTTCCTAAAATGTTTTATTATGTAAAATCTAGCTAGAAATTAATCTTATTATGTAACATGAATAACATTTGATAAGGTCTTAAATCTTGTTTTCTATTAAACTATCATGTCAGATCTACTACCTAGTGAGAAAGAAAAGTATATAGGGGTCCATGAAACCCTGAGCTAGCTAATTAAACTTAATTCTTTTTTTTCTAAAGCAAATTGTTTTCACTGTTACTCCTCCCTAAAAAAATACATGCATGCTACCTCTCAATGATCTACTTCCCTTACTCCTGTTAACAACTTAACTGATATAGATGCTATCATATTCTAATAAATAAGGAGTCCAAAAAATCTTAGTGTAACTTAAATAGTTTTAATAGCTCAAATCTGTACCAAAACTTCTGGGACACGCTGTATTATGTTCTCTTATACTTCATTTCCCTATTTAGTCTCTCATGATGTTTCCCCAGGTCTACTCCCCATATCGCTAAAAATATTTCACTTGATGACATCATTTTTCCCTAAAATTCTCTTCAATGGAGCTGACCTTCCCATCTTTCTTTAGGCTTAAAGCAGCAGAGAAGGATCTGTGAATTTCTTATTCCCAAATGATAAGGCCAGAGCACTGTTGCCACAATAACGTCTCCTTTTGGGGACATCATTATCTGCTTATAGCATTATTCTCCACCAACCACCTATTCCCCATCCCTAATCTGAAATAATCTTCCCCACTTCTTTATTTTAGTACTTTGATATTTATTAATAGGGTGATCTGGGAAGTACCAACCTCAATTTCTGATGGCAAGTACATGAAATATATGACTAAAATACATAATTTCTATGCAATATTACTGATATAGAGAACTCTCAGATGTGAAAACTCCTCCTACCAATGCCGGTTGGCACCAGAGAGTTGACCACATCACTAGGAGGTTAAGCAACTTGCCCAGGGTCAGAGCCAGTATGTGTCAGAGGTGATATTCCAACCCAGCTCTTTCATTTCCTAAGGTGAGCTCTCTTTCCATTAGAGCATTTGTTTATCTAATAAAAGAAGCAAAATTAAATAAGCAATAATAACAAATTATATTTAAAACACACTTTAAATGATTTAAATACATAGTGCCCCTGATGTGAGGTAGGTTGTAAAAATACTATTACCCCTATTTTATAAATAACAAAATTGAGGTTGTTTCTTGTCCAAGTACATATTAAGATGTACCAAAGCCAGGATTTGATTCTTTCCCAACTCCAAGTTTATTTCACTACCACACTGCCTTCCTCAGGGAAAAAGGTACATAGTAAATACTAAATAAACAATACTGAGCTGAATTCTTTTTAATTGAAAATAATGATGCCCTTTTTATTATTATACGTGGTTGATATTCAAAATGACAATTTTTTCTTTTGTGATTTTAGAAGTAGGATTATGAGAAATGAAATGTGATCAAAAGAGCATATGAATTTCCTCTTGAGATCTTTAAAAACAGTCTTTCTGGAATGATTTTATAATGTTTCCTCTTCAGTCCAATATTTCTGTGATTTCTCTAAAAATTCTTTCAGATTTATATTTATGGGATTTTTTTAAGTGCTTTGTAGGGAACTCCCAAATATACACATATTCTTTATTCTGTTTTTTTCTACCACTAGGCTATAGAATCAAAAAGTACTAGAATGTTTCATCTCTAATGTGGCCACTTTCCTGACTCCAAAACAAAAACAGTAGATAAGAGTTTACCAGTGGTCTTCACACAAATCTTTACAATTTTCCCCCCTAAAACAAATGACCAAATAATTTGTAATTCTTGTTTCTTTTCTGGCAACATTTAGAAGAAATAGAATTCTTTTTCTTTTCTACATGTCCTTTTTTGAATATGCATTTTAAGAGCAGTTATTATATTATTATTTACAAAGCCACATACATTTTTACTCTCATTAGCCAAATCTTTATTAATTCTTGGATTAAAAATATGCCCCTGGGCATTTGGGCACATGTACAAAAAGAAGTACAGAATCCAAAAGCAATAAATTAAATTATAACAGATTTCATAAATAAAATAGCTACGACTCTATGGAATTTAGAATGTGCCAGACCAAAAGACAGGTTCTGAATCTAAATTAGATTATTTAGTTCTGAAAGACTTTTGTAGGTTACACTTCAAAAGAAGGTATATGGCAAAGTTCCAAAACGACCTCACAGTGGAAAAGAATTGTTTCAACTTCCATAAATACACTAAGTAGGGTATAAGCCGCAGCCCCCACTCTTCCTACTATATGTTGTCTTATTTCACACTTTTTAAGGTTTACACAACAGTTATACGGTACCTGAATCACTTCCCATGGTGCCTGAAACACTGCCCATGTTGCTGTTATGTCCAAGACTTTCATCTAAGCAGCTGACACTTCCTTCTGCCAAACTTGTGTCTGATTCTGCAAAGGAAAACATTTTAAAATATTTTAAAAATATTTCCAAGCGTAAACGTATTTTTAACTGCACACCTCTACAATACACAGTACATACAGTTCAGTGTGAGTGGTGAAGGCACACCCAAAGGAGATGCTGAAAAGGTAAGGTAAGAGTTTCTGGATAGCTACATTAAAAAAATTCACCACTTTGGGCAAGCAGCTGCTGGATGGGGAGACAAACATTGATGATCAACTATGAAATACTGGTTTCTTAGCAAGTACAACATAGTGAGAATGTACCCATGGGGAAATAGAAGACGGTCGAATGCAATCATTGCACTGGGACTTATTGGGGCACCTTTTTCCATTGGTACAAGTTATACAAGAAAAACCTGGGGGAAAAAAAACTGGACTTGATATCATTATCTTATCTACCAAAAGATTATCTGGATCTCACTAAATTCTATACATGTAAATTTTGCAAGACATTAAGCAACTCTAGTAATATATTGATTGACTATGAAAATACTATAATTAGACAACAAAAATCTAATTTCAAATCACCAAAATGAAATTTCATTTGCTTTTCACTGATAAGTATGAAAATAGGTTGATCTAAAATTCATAGTAGAAGAAGGAATTAAGGTTGGAATTCAACCTTGCCCTTTATTAGCATTAAGCTAAATCTTAGTGAGTGATGTGAACAGATGAAAGGATTCTTTATCATTGCCTTAACCACTCTGATTTTCCCCTTTAAGGTTCTCAAAAAAAACTACTCTGGAAAACTCTTTCACTATCTCTCCAAATATTTCCTCTTTGTGGATTTCTCTTCAAGCATTATAGAAGGGCATTTTTAAGATGAGAATCAATAGTCAAAATCTCTTAAAATCCAAATAATATCACAGAATCTCTGGATTCCTTCAAGGCTCTGCTTAGATGCCACCTTCTTTAGCAGGTCTTTCATGAAATGCCCACATGTTAGTGCTCTACTCTGTGTACATCTTCAGGGAATTCAGTAGAGACCTGGAAGGTGATCTATTTTCATTTATCTTTGCACATTCTTCTTCCCTTATAGAATCCAAGCTCCCTGAGGACAGGGACTATTTTGCTTTTGCCTTTGTTACTACAGGACTTGGGCCACTTAATAATTGTTTATTGAATGAATGAAATGGAAGTAAATCAATTTAAATGTTTATATTTTGACAATAAAAATGGAAATCACATGTTCTTTTAATATCACTAGGGAAATTTTTTTATTACACATAGTTTTTGAAGATCAGATCATTTTTGTTTCTATTTCCAGTTAGTCATTATGATGTCACTGATTCTCTCAAAGTAAATTTAGCCAAAAATAACAGATAAAAATTAACAAGAGAACATATTTTAAATTTTTTTCTAGATTAAGAAGTACTCAAAGGTATTTTTCCTGTTTGATTTTATTCCTTGCCTTTTTCTCACTAAATAACATACTCCTCTCACTGGTACATCTGCCCATAAAATTCTCCTACTTGACAACTCTATCCCACACTCTCCTCGGAGCTACTAACAAGAGGTACCTCTGGGAATTGCAAAGTGCCATATTTAAAATCTCTCAGCGAGATGTATAGGTTTTCCCCTGCAATCATAAGGGAGCCTTCAAATCTGAGTTTTGGAGCTAATCTGTGACAACTGATAAGCACAGTATTTTCACATTTGTGTATTTATGTTGTTCTAATATGCTTAAACAAAATGCATATTAGCAGAGAATTTTTCTATAAAATTCTTATCAGTTCCCTTTAGCTTTCAAGGGACGTGGTATGCATATTTTATTGGGCTAGGTTGTAATTCACCAAGTTTCATAAGCTAAAAAGATCTTACCCAATACTTGGAATAGGAGAGTTCAATTCAACTTAAATCAATATTTATTAAAAGCCTACTATTAATGTGCAAACCCAGGTGCTAAAAAATTATATAATTGCTGCCCTTATGGAACTTACCACATAATAGTTCACTTACACCCCTTTCTTCCCTAGTCCAATTGCCATTTATGTCTTAATAAAAAGATTATGGGTTTACAACTGGAAGAAACATTAACAGTCTTTTACTCTAACCACTTCATTTTATAGATCATGAAATAGATCCTGAAATGGCATGTCCACAGTCACACGATCTGAGTCAGAATTTTAACATAGGTCCTTTGAGTTCTTTTTCTACTGTAGCATGATGGTTCCCCTACCAAACCCTAATGCTATGTAACCCCCACCATCTTCCTTCTCCACTCTTATGCACATGCTACTGAAGAATGGTGCCAGAAAAAGCCACAGGACAGTGCTAACCAAGGTTACCACAAATTTATCTATTATCTAGTCTATGCTAGAGGTCCTTACAGCTGAGATGCAATCATTTTACTCTTCCTTAATTAAGTCCTCACTGTCATTGTTCCAAACATTTTCATTGCTCAAGATTTCTACATCATTTCCTTTCCCCATTTTCTCAACAAAGAACCTCTCCTGTACTTTGCTGAGAAAGAGGTTATTCCTGGACTCTCTCTACTCCTTTATTTTTCATAAAAAAAAAAACACCCCTTGGCATCATTACCCATTCTCTTTCTTTGCTCTAATGTCTAATAAAGATGTGGCCCTTCTCCATGTGAAATCCCACAACTACCTTCATGGCCAATGGAACAAAGTATTCTCTTCTGTCCATTCTGCCATGGGAAGTCTTCATTTGCTTGAGGTAGACACCCCCCCCTTAACTCACCAATTGGTTTATGGCCCATCAGTTTCACTCCACATATCCAACCTGTTGCCAAATCTTGACATTTCTTCAACATTTCTTGCACGTGTCTTCTCTTCTCCATATAGCCACCACCCTTCTTACTTACTTCTCACCTAGATTACTGCAAGAGCCTCCTAATGGTCTCCCTACCTTAAGTTTCTCCAGGCTCTAGTCTATCTTTCATATCACCACTGTGAGAATTTAACACTATCCTGAACCCCATTCTTTGGAGGTTGCCATTCAACCCCTCTCTCTGAGTTAAGCACACAGTCTAGGGTTTAGCTGTGAAAGGAGGACACATGCACCCTTTGGGATGCGCTTAGAGGATGCTTGCCTCTTATTCCATGGGACTCTGGGCATCTGGAAGACCAGCCTCTGTTTAGAGACTGCCAAGTCAGAAGGACTCAGTAAAGTGATATCAGTGAAAACATAAGTTTGGGTCCAGAAAGGAAAAAGGTCCCTTTTGCCAGCCAAAGGGAGAAAGGAGGGGGTTAGGAGAGCACGATGTAGCTGGCTCCTTTGTCCCAGAACCATGGTGAGAGGAGGCTCATCTGTAATGGGACCACGTAGTGAGCTCAGGGAAGGTGGTGAGGAAAGGGCAAGTTTTTGAGCAAACTTTGGCTAGGAGAGGAGACTTCTGAAGGGAACAGCTGGCCACATGTAGCTGGTGCCTTTTCTTTCTCTGGTCCACTCTTTTAATTTATTTAACAAATAATTATAAATTAAGATATATGCTCCAGAAAATTTTAATCCTAACCCCAAAGTGATTTTTCCAAAATTCAAGTCTGATCCTTTTGCCCCTGTTTAATAAGTTCTGGTGGCTCTATGATGCCTCCAGAATCAAACAGAAACTCTACTCTTTAACATTAAAAAAAATCTCTCTATATCCTGACCTTTTCTTACTTCCCATCTTCTTATACATTACTCTCCTCGTTGTAGTATTCTGAGACCTACTCTTACTGTCTGACTTCCATGCCTTTGTACTGACTGTGCCCTAAATTTAGAATGCCTCTCTTTTTTATCTCTACCTCTTGGAAATCTTAGTTTCTTTCAAGTCTCAGCTCAAATGCCACCATAAATATGAAGCCTTTTCTTTTCTTTTCTCTTTTTTTTAAATTTTATTTATTTATTTTTTAAGCCCTTATCTTGCGTCTTGTAGTCAATAATGAGTATTGGCTCCAAGGTAGAAGAGTGTTAAAGGTAGGCAATGGGGGTCAAGTGACTTGCCAAGGGTCACACAGCTGGGAAGTGTCTAAGGCCAGATTTGAACCTAGGACCTCCCATCTCTAGGCCTGGCTCTCAATCCACTGAACTACCCAGCTGCCCCCATATGAAGCCTTTTCTGATGCTCTCAGCTATTGGTACACTCCCTTCCACTATGTATATACACATATAAGTATATGTTGATATTGTTTCCCTCATCAGAATGTAAACTTCCTAAGGCAGTGGCTTGGTATCCTCAGATCTTGTCACAACTCTTGGCACATAGTAAATACTCAAATTGTTGACTGATTAATTGATGGAGACATTTGTCCTTTATCTCTCCTCCCTTTCACCGAAAAGCTGTCTATACTTTTTTGCCTCTACTTCCTCTCCTCTCATTCCTTATCCCTCTACAAACTTGCTTTAGACCCCAAAACCATTTTCTCTAAGGTGACCAATTAATTTAATTTTAAAAATTTTCATTTTTAAGTAACAAGTATTTTAGCATATCTTTTCTTCTTATTAACCCACCCCAAATGATCAAGTTAAAAACAAAACAAAACAAATCCCTCAAAAAACATCTACATACTTTGTTCAAACAAATTCTCCTATTGACCACTTTCCAAAAATGTCTACCTCTTTCTACATTTTAAGTTCATCACTTCTGTGAGGAGTTGAGTGGTCTGTTTTATTTTCATGTTTTTGGACCTTGGTTGATCACTGTGTTGACCAAAGTTTTAATGTCTAAAATTGTTTTTCTCTATAATTGCATAAATTATTTCCCATCTCTACTTATTTTATTCTGCATCAGCTCATAGATTGTACATTTCCTCAATTGTTATGGCACAATAATATTCTATTCCATGCATATATGACAATTGCTTTAGGCATTCTCCAAAAGGAAGACAATCCCTTAGGTTCCAGTTTGGAGCTATTATGAAAAGGACTCCTATAAATATATGTTTAAATGTATAGATATTTTTATCCTTTATTTGGTATCTTTGGAATATAGGTCTAGCATTTTTGGGTCAAAGATATACACAGTTTGGCAACTTTCTGGACATTGTTCCAAGTTGATTTCAAGAATGATGGAACCATTTCACAGCTCCCTTAACAACATACTAATGTACCCATTTCCCCACTTCCCCTCCAACATTTATCATTTTTCTCTTGTTATCTTTTATAGTTGGGGAGTTGTGATGTGAGACCTGATCTGTTAAACGCTACACCTTCTTCTAAGTCCTAATCCTTCTTAACCTCCTTGCAGCTTTGGACACTCCTGCTCATCCCTCCTTTTTTCAGTAGTCTCTCTTCTCTGGATTTTTGTGACATTGGTTCTTTTCTTGTTCTCCTTCTACTCTCTTGGCAGCTCCTTCCCGTTTCTTTTGCTAGATCCTCATTTGTGTCTCCTTCCTTAGGGCAATTAGGTAACACACTAGACAAAGCACTGGGCGTAGAGGAGACAGGAAGATTGAGCTCAAATGTTACCTGACACTCAATGGCCATGAGACTGTGGATGGGTCACTTAGACTGTCTGTTTTCTCAACTGTAAAATGGTGGTGATAAATTGTTCCTATCTCTCATGGTGGTTGTGAGGTTCAAACAAGATAAGTTCTGTAAAGTATTTAGCACAGTGCCTGGAACATAATAAGCGCTATGTACTTCTCTTTCCATCTCCTTTTCTTCGAAATGCCCCAGGGCTCCATCCTGGGCCCTTTTCTCTTCTTTCCCTACACTCTCTGGGTGATCATATCAACTCCCATTGGTTCAAATATCGTCTTTCTGCCTATGAATCCTATATCTTTATATCTGTCCTATTGATTTTACTCTCAGAGCCACCAGCACATTTCAGGTAGGGCCTATCACAGTGGCCAATTCCACATTCCTAATGCAAGAAACTCCATTTGGCCTCTAGAATATAATAGGTACTGCTCTATTTGGCATTTAAGTCCTTTATAATCTGGTCCCAGCCTACATTTCCAATACAGGACTATTGCATATTATTATTTACATTCTCTACATTTCATCCAAATTGGCCTATTTGTTATTCCCCAAATGTGTCATTCTAGTTCCCCTATCCACTTCTTTGAGTAAGTCTCCCATACCTGGAATTCAATTCCTACTCATCTCTGCCTTTCATAATCCCTAGTTTCCTTCAAGACTCAATTCAAATGCTGCATCCTAGTCAGTAACTGTCCTAAACCCCTCAATTGCTGATATCCCCCCAACACACACACACACACAAAGACCAATTACTTCATCTTTACTTTACATCTGTGTTCATGTTTCTCCCTCCTATTAAATGGAAGCTCCTTGAGAGAAGAGACTATTTTGTTTCTGTCCTTGTATCTCCAGGGCTTAGCACAGTGACTGGAACATAGTTGAGGTTTAATAAATTCTTGTTGAAATGAATGAATCAATTAATCAATCAATGAGCACTTACTGTGTACTAGTCACTGCACTACGATCACCCATCCTGGGGATACAAAGACAAAAGTAAATAGTCCTAGCCCTCAAGAAGATCACATTTTATTTAATTAGATAAGACATACACCAGTATAAATATATGCTATATGTGTGCATACACAAAATCAAATTTGTGAACCCAATGAAAGTCCACCCCTTCCAGCATAAGTCGTCAGATCTGTCTGGTGACAAATCAAATGGATTCTTGATGCACCTGTTTTAGAAGTGTGGGAAGTGGGATGAAAGGTCTTGACTCTCCACTTTGGAAAAGGCACAGAAATTCTGTGGGCCGACAGAGGATACAGCACTGGACTTGGGAGTCACAAAGATTCGTTTTCCTGAGTTCACATCTGGCTTCAGACACTAACTTGTGTCCCTGGGTATGTCATGTAACTCAGTTTGCCCAAGTTTCTTCATCTGTAAAATGAGCTGAAGCCAGAAATGGCAAACCACTGAAGTGTCTTTGCCAAGAAAACCCCAAATAAGGTCATGAAGAGTCAGACAAGACTCAACAACAGCCCCAAATTCTGTGACTGCTTCCTGGCTCCGAACTGAGTGATGAAGAAAAGCCTTTTAATTAGCTGATCAGCTGGAACTGAATGTCCATACAAAAGGAATTAACCAGCTTATTTTATCTCATCCTGGAGGAGAATAATGTAAGGACTACATAAGAAGAGAGAGGTCATGCCAGCCATCTACTCTCCCTCCCCAACTGACAGGAAGCCATGAGTACTGACTGTTCTTTCTGTCTCTGCTGTGTTTTATTCTTCCTTGCTATGAGATGAATGAGTGTTGGAAATAGATTGGACGATGCCAGTGATGGGCAAACTTTTTAAAGAGGGGGCCAAAGGAAAGGAAATGCTCATCTGTCCGTCTGTTTCTAAGGCAACTCTTTCAAAGATTCATTGTATTGTAACCTACTCATTGTATTTGTCAGATTGGGAATAATGTCCCGTGGCTGGATAGAATGTTTGAGGGGGCCACATCTGGCCCCTGGGCCGTAGGTTGCCCATCACTGGGCTAGGCTACAAGCTTATGAGCTTTGAAAAGTAGACAGGCCACCAGAGAGAGGCGGACTCTGAGGTCTGAGTTTCCCAGCAGTTGAGTCTGTTGAACCAGTGGAGCCATGAACTCCACACCGCTTGACCTAGCCCAATGGCAGAACAACCAGGCATCTCAGAGGCCGTGTCTTGTGAGGAGGTGGCGCCACCCACCGTTATGCTAAGTTTGGAAGTGAACTTGATGAGGGCGATTCTTTTGTAGTAATAGTAATACCATAAAGTTTAATCCCATTCTCCCAAATGACTGAGGTACAAGGGAGAGTGGTTTGGGGGACTTGGGTTCTTACTATATATTTTCAGTAAATATTCTTTTGTAAAAGTAACTGATGTTAATTGCTTAGCAACTCTATCAAGGAGATATCCACTAGCCAATACTGGGGCAGTAATCAATGGTGAATGATATTGATGGTAATATACCAGGTTTGGCCTGACTTTTAGAATGAACTCCATTACCCTTCAGAGGTTTCCTTAGAACCTAGGGTGGAGGGAGAATCTTCTTGAGCTTACTTTAAAGCACTATATAAAAGTTACTATTATTATTATTATTATTATTAAAGAGGAAGGACTTAAATTGGATTTTTATTGAAGAGTTTAACTTAATAGACTTTTAAAAACAGATTTTGTAGAAAACCTAGGGCATTGCCTAACTGCATCCCTTTGTTTCCATCTATTTTTCTTTGATAGAATCCCTTAAGTGTTTCCCTACCCCTTGACTTCTGATTGATTCTAAGGCTAACAGTATAACTGTCATACAAAATTTAAATCATTTAAATTTTTGAGTACATTACTATACAACTTCCTAGCTGTGTGACACTGGGCAAGTCACTTAACTCCCATTGCCTAGCCCTTACCACTCTTATGCCTTAGAACCAGTATTGATTCTAAGATGGAAGGTAAGGGTTATAAAAAAACATTTTTTTAATTGTCAGCTAGCCATACTTCCCCTGTCCCTTATATATGAAACGAATTTTTAAAACCCAAATATAAGACTTTACATTTGTATCTAATGAAATTCATCTTACTAGATTCAACCCAGTACGCTAGCCATCCTGACTCTGTTATCCAATGTGTCATCCTTTCCCACTTAGCATCATCTGTGAATCTAAGGCACATGCCAGCTATGCCTTATATCGTGCAAAATTTTTATACTCCTAATCCTGAGGGATATGAACTGCTTCAAAAATACATCACATAAGGTACATCTACAGATTGTCCACTTGATCTGAAACATTTCCCAATAGGCTTGACAATATTGTCTATAAAATCAAAAAAAGTCCTTTCAAGAAATGTGACAAAAATAAAAATCCATTTAGATATGAAATTGATGTTGATTCCATCCTGACAGGATTAATCACTTAAACTTGCAGTTTTAAGTTTTTCTCTAAAAACAAAGAAAAAGGAAAATATCAATTCTTTGTTCTTCTCTCTCTATTCCTGTGAATATCCATTTGACCAATTTTCTTTTTTCACTATCACAAGTATACATCAATTCCTTTTTCTAACATAAGATCAATTTGTAAGTAATATTTTTGCTTCTGCAGAGTTGAAGTCTTTTGTATTTCAATATTCACAGAAATAAAATATATAGTATAAAGAATTTAATAATGAAATAGATTTCATATTTACTATAGTATCTAAAGGTTCATTTCCTGGTTCTTTCCTTCCTACATTTGTCTAATACTATCAGGTTAAAAATAAGGGAATTAGCCAAAGGCCTTATAAATTTCTACTTAGTTTCAAAATTCAGTCAGTCTGTCTAGTTTTAAATCTATAATACTGAGACGCTATCTTTCAAAAGAATATCTTTCTTTTAGAAATAGAGAATAAAGAGATGCAAATCAAAACAGCTCTGAGATATCATCTCACACCTATCAGACTGGTTAAAATGATAAAAAGACAAAATGACAAATGTTAAAAGGGATATAGAAAAACGGAGACATTAATACACTGTTGTGGAACAACATTCAGTTGAAGCAATTTGGAATTATGCTCAGAGTTATAAAACTGTGTATATCTTTTGACCCAGCAATATCTCTATTAGATTTATTTCCTAAGGCGACCAGGTGAAAAGGGAAAAAATTCCTATATGTTCTAAAATACTATATAGCAGCTCTCTTTAAGGTGGCAAAGAACTGAAAATTGAAGGGATGACCATTAATTAGGGAGTGGCTATTGTGATGGAATACCACTGTGCCATAAGAAATGATGAAAAGGTTAATTTTGGGAAAACACATAAAATCATGAAGAGTGGAAACAAGCAGAACCTAGAGAACATTATATATAGCAACAGAAATATTGTTTGAAGAATGACTTGTGTACATCCACTGTCAGGGAAAAAAACAATAAATAAAAAAAGTAAGACATAGTTTTATATAGACATAAATCTTTTTTGTCAAATAATGCCTTCTCTAATGGAGGAGAAAGGGAGTTAACTGGGCACTTAAATGTAACAAACAAAATTTAAAAACCAAAAGAACATGCTTCATATGCTTTATATCTTTCAAGTTTCCAAATATTTTAAAATAATATCTAATTCCTAATGGATGAAGACATACAGATAGAATGAAAAACAGGATTAAAAAGTTACCCTTTTTAACTGGTTTACTTAATAATATAACAGGTACCTACTAACATTTAGAAAATGGTTGTTAACTGCTTGAACACATGGGCTGATGGGGATATTATTGGGGATGTAGACACTAAATGATAACTCTAATACAATTATCAATAATATGGAATTAGGTCTTGATCAATGATACATGTAAAACCCAGTGGAATTGTGCATTGGCTAAAGGGGGCTGGGAGGGCTTAGGGGAGAGGGAAAGAACATGAAACATGTAACTATGGGGGAATATTAAAAATAAAAAAATGTTTTAAATGGTTGTTAATATGGTTTTCAACCTCTCCCTCAAGTGGTATTATGAAGAAATAGTTAATTTTGGGTCAGTCTAATGATTCTCTTGCTTTTTTTTATTGACCAAAGTTTCTTTCTTGCTAAATGATCATGGTTTACAAAGCACAGTTTAGTATCTCTATATGTTTATGAGGCATTATTCATTAAGAAAAAAATTGGGGAAAAATTGCTTGACAAGAAACAGAATCCACTTTCAAAGTTCTTTTATACATTTTTAGATGGATGTGTTATTGAAGAGAAAAACAGCTTCATCATTAGTCTAAGTACAGTTTCTCCTGGGAAGCAGGAGGAATTTTAGAGTAATATATGAAAAGACTAGAAAATAGCATCACTCTATTTCAAAAAGTATAGCTGAGCAGGTCATGTCATATTAGATTTTTTAAAACCTAAACTTTTTATTTCATTGTTGAAGGAATTCCTCCTGCCAATACAAATCAGCAAATACTCTTTACCCTTTTTTATTCTTTACCAATTTTATTGATTGTTTTATTTATTATCAAGTTGTCTGCAGCAAGACAATGACATGCCTAGGGTCACAGAGTCAATAAAGTTTGAAACTGAATCCAGACTGGATTCCAAGATCAACCTTTTCTTTCAACTACTCCATGCTGCCTCTCAGTCTACTGAAATAGAAGAAATTAAACTTAATAAGAATGTTTATGATACTTTTTCACTTTATGAAAAATAATACACTATCTCACACATATGTGGCATGGCTATAAAGTAATGAGACTTGTTCTACAAGCCATACACACAAATCAATCTCATCAGTTTATAGTGGTAAAAACACACATTAAATGACAACTGACAAATTCAATGTGTGATTTAGTAATAGCTTAAAATACCATATTGATATATTAAGCCAATTAGAGACCCAAAGTAAAATGCGGTGTAGTATATAGAAAGTTTTTATATGCCAAAGTTAACACACACACACACACACACACACACACACACACACACACACACACACACACATTTTCTGGCATGAATTAATTTTAAATTTATCCCAATGTGAGGTGTGCCCTCTGCTGGACAAACATAAAATGACGATAAATTGATAACCCTGCAAGACAGTTTATATTTCTATTCTAATAATAAAGACCGGATATAGTGGATTAAGCAGGACATTCTCAATTTTCATCTTTCTGTTGTGCCTGCCAGTGTATTCTCCCCCAGTGTTCTGGATCAGTATATCCTGTTATTTACAAGAAATCTCCACCCCGACTCTTTTCTTTCTTTCCTCCTTTCCTTTTTCCAGTCTCTTCCTTACCTCCACAATCCCCCTTTCCCCAGAGTACAAGTTTGCATTATATAAAGAAATAAATGTAGCATGGAGTCGTCTCTAGGAGTGCTACATAAGATGAACTAAGGCTCCAAATCGATTTTAGGTTATAGTGCTGAACCACAGCCCTAAAATAATCTAATTTCTACCCCTTTGGGAAACGATTCCTCATCACACTCTGGTGGCTGGTTTATTCTTGGTTTTTTTGAGGCACTACTTCCCCTGACCCACTCATTCATCTCCATACTGGTGTCATTTACCATTTGGACTGGACTTCTCATACCTGAGGCTGTGACCACAAGCACAAAAGTTACCCCTTTTTCCTACAATGGCGAAGGTGAAATCTGGCCATTTTTTATTGGTATAAAAATTCCTTTGAAAAAATTCCTGATTTTTCTGAAAAATGTGCTTACATTTTTTAGAGGATATGTATATGTACCTACACACATGCACACACACACACACACACACATATTTTGGTCTTTTACATTTTTCCCCTCTATTCTAGGGAACATGTGTTCCCTGAGTGCAGAAGGGAGAAAAGCCTCCTCCACCCACCTCCCACATTCTCTCCTGGATCCAATTCAATTAAAAAAAATTATCAAGTATGCACTACTAGTAAGTCCCTGTGCTAGGTCCCAGGGTTGAATCAAAGATGAAGAAGACTGAAGTAGTGGAGATGACGGGAAAATAAAAATAATTACAGTACAAAATAGTATGTAGTAAGTGCACAGGAGAGGTACAAAATCTTATGAGAAGTTTAAGGAGTTAAAGAACATTGTTAACTGATATATTCGAGAAAATTACATGGAGAAGACCACCTGAGCTGTCCCTTGATGGTATTTCAAAGGGGAAAAATTGGCAGGTAAAGTGAGGAGGAACCAAAAAGGATCAGAAAATGACTGATTAAGAACAGAAAGGGACTCTAGTACAATTCACTCATATTACTGATGAAAAAAGGAAAGGACTTTCCTGGAATAGTGGTTCAGTCAATTAAGAGCCAGTGCTAAATGCCTGGGATCCAAAGAAAGGTAAAAGACAAAGCCTGCTCTCAAGGATCTCAAAGTCTAAAGAGACTTTGAAGAGGGCACGATGAGTTGGTAGAAAAGTGAGTAGTTCAGCTGGGGCAATGCGTGTATAAATAGGGTGAAGCCAGATTGTGATAGGTCTTGAATACCATTTGCTCTAGGGGTTTGGATTTTATTTCATCCAGAGATGTCAGCATAGATCTTTATTTTTTAAGGCAGAGAAATGACACTTTGGAAGTGATGTAAGATGAACAGGAGTGATGGGAAACATGGAAAAAGGGAAACTTTATTCCCTTTGCCTAGAATCTGTGGATCCAGTGGACCCCCTCTCTCATGCTCCTTACTCACAGTCAACTATGTACTGGAAAGAACAGCCTAAATTCAGTGTTTACAACAGCATTTGTCATCCTGTATTCATAAGTGATTCCTAATAATACCAATCCACTTTGAAGATGTCACCATACACTCAATTGTTAGTGATCAAAAGGCATTGTTCCCTTTCTCTTTCATTTCCTGTTTATATTTAGTTTTGAATTCCTATCAATCTAGAATTCTACTGTATTTTTCCCATTGATCTCCTCAAATTTAGTCTAATTCTCAACCCAGGTACAAGCCTTTTATTACTACCTATATGCTTAATTGTTCTCCTTGCCTCCAGATTCTCTTCCTTCTAAAGTAGCCTTTAAACCACTGCCATATCTGATCATGCTATAGAACCCGTCGATGGCTTCCAAATACAGCCTAAGATCTTCTTCCTAGCCTAAATCCTGGTGTATCCAAATTTATCTCACGCTGTTGCCTCCAAGTGTGCTATGTTCTACCCAAATTATACTACATTCTGTTCCATATACTTGCTCAGAGATTTCCCCATATCTGTGCCTTTGTTCATACTTTATTCCCTTTGCCTAGAATGCTCTGCTAGTTGGAAACTTGCTCATTCCCAATTTCATGTTTCTTTCAGGAATCCTTTCCAGCTCTCTACCAACAGAAATAACCATTTCTTCCTCCAGTATTACACCCTACTGTTACCTGTCCTGTGCTCTCCTTATATTCAAATCCAAGTCATACTTGTGTATTATATAATATTTTTATCTATGCATGTGTCATATCCCCCATTCAAGACCATTTGTTACCTACCTCAGGGTTTAAAATAATACTTTGCACACAGTAGGCACTTAGTAAACGGTTGCTGAAGGACTGTTTACAAAGGTAATGAGGACCTGAACTAAAGTGGAAACAATATGAGTAGAAAGACAAGGAGGGATATATGAAATGCTATGAGGGCAAAAGTCACAGACCTTGAATATTGGATCGAATGGGTATGAGAAATTGGAGAAAATAAAAAAAGAAACCAAATGTGACTCCTTGGAGGAAAAGGAAAGTTAAAAGGAGAAACAGATTTGGATTTGGGAATGAGAAATTGGTGATTTTAGGGCATGAGTAAAAAATTCTCAACAAGAAACTAAAAATTCAGGATTCAGAGAAAAAGCCAGGGCTAAAGAGAAAGAGTCAAGAGAGTCATCCAACATAGAGTTGAGAGCTGAGGCAAAACACGGAGTGAAATCACCATGGGACACTATAAATAAGGAAAAAGAGAGAGCATCAAACTGAGCTTTGGAAGACACCCATGTCAAGAAGATGAAGGAAGATGAGGAGCCACAAAAAGAAATAAGCTAAATCCAATCCAACTGCGTGTTATTCACCTTCATCCACTCTGTATCCCAGCCAAACTGGCTTACTTGCTTTTCCCTACGCTGGGTACTCCATCTTAAACCTCCTTGCCATTATAGAGTTTGTTTCCAAGGCCTGGAATGTATTATATTCCTCACCAACACTTCTTGGAATAACTAGATTTCTTAAAGGCTCATATGTCACCTCCATCAGAAAGGCTTTCCTTAATTGTTAAGTGTTCTTTCCTTCTCAAATATATTTTTATCTTTTAATACGGTGTATTGTCTCAGTGAGAGGTTAGTGCCTTTAGGGCAAGACTATCTTTGTTTTTGCATCTCTATGAACTAGTGTGGTATTTTGTATAACTGTTATACATTTAAATTGTGACATAAAAAATATGAACACTCACATCCATGCATTATAAATGACTTGTCCCATTGGCTACCCTACACAGGAAGAAGCGGAGGACCCAAGACTGAGCAATCATTAGGAATGAGGTTACATGGTAGGAAAGAATGAGTCAGACTGTTTTCCTTTGGCCAATGGATTCCCCACTCTTTAAGTAGAGGTGTGGGGAGATTTAACTTCCAAAAATTCGCTGGGGGAATCTGGATTCAAATCTTTCTTCAAGTATTCCTGAAATCTGTGTGATCTCGGGCAAGTAAGTCTCTTAAATTTTCTGCGTTTCAGTTTTCTCATTTATAAAATAAGTTTTGACTGGATGATTGTAGAAAGTCTCTTCCAGCTCCAAATCCATTTTACCATAAATTCTATGATCCAATGAGAAATGCAGTCCTCCACTTACAAACTATTATTAAAAAGTAAAATATGGAAAAAGTTATGGAACATATCCACATCAATCTGGCATTCAATTATTCAAATGATGCGATGTTCCTTGCACCAATTTTGCCTTAAAATCTGCAGTTTAAAACTTCAATTTTAAAGGTACATTTCCTAAGCTGATCATTTCAAAGTTGGCCACCAAATAAAAATTTTAAAATGAAACGCTAACCTTTTCCTGTAAGATATAAAGCACATTAAAATTCAACTGAATTCAATTCAACTCACATTTCTTGAGAGCCTTCCATGTACAGTGAGTGTACGGCATTAGATAATTGAGATTAAAAATGGAAAAACAGCAGTATTTGACCTCAAGGGGCTTACAGTCGGGTAGAAGGAAAAGGCAGGTACACAAATAACTATAATACAAGTCATAATATACTAAGTGTGTAGGAGGCTTAGATAGCTAGAGGATACCAGCTGCTGGAATCTAAGGTGCTACCCTTCAATGCTGTTCTTTATTTTTGGCAGTTCATGAAGCATGCTGTCCATATTTTGGGGGTAAATGGTGGTGGGGGGGGTGAAGAACGGGAGCTGATAAACTAGGTGATGATTTATATGGCCGGATGAGAAAGAAATTTGGTTTGGAAGGGATAGGGGAGACTTATCCAGAAATAAATACAGACCAGACCCAAGATTGGACTTTGATATATAAAAAATGCAGGGGAAAATGCTACAACAGATGGGGGAGGGGGAAGGTATTTCCATAAAGGTCAATTTTTAAACTCCTCCTACAGAACACGATCTTCTCTTTGCAAAATATATCTACAATAACTCCCAGAACATAATGTCACCAGATAAACCTTAGGAATGGAACATATGGGGAAATATGAAAAAGAAGGTAGTGAAGTCTGAAAACAAGCAGGTTGGTGAGCTCATTAGCTGGGGTGGAATTTAAAAATCTTCACGTGAAAGAATATATAAATCAAAATAGACACACGTATTCAGATGCATGCGCACTAGGCATTCACACATAACATTTTCATATACAAAAACTTAACTTTCTATCACTGCTGCATTATAAGACTCTTACGATGAAGTTTCACTTTAGGTCTTTATAAATGCAAAAGCACCCTCTGGTGGAAAATGCAAGGTATTTGTTCCTAAGAGGAATTAAAGCAACCATAAATAACATCCAGTGACAAAAATATGGGGGGGGGGGGTGCTTCATTTTATAAATGTGAAAATTTTTAAAATTACAAACCCAAATTCATATTTTTAATCAATTTGACTTTTACTCTTATTTTAATAAGCTACATTAACCACTCCAAATGCAAAGCACATAAAGGATAACATTTTTGAAAATAGTCATTTGTTTCAATAAATTTAAGATCTGTATATCTAACCGAGAACTGAAAAATGATCACCTATTATTTGTATATTTTAGGAAAACAGTATTCAAATAATCAAGAAGAGAGCTGCCTTGATGGTCCAACACAGAGTTTATGTGATATAGTGCACAGTGGGGCTAGACCTGAGTCAGAAAGGACCAAATTCAGAATCTGCCTCTGACAGATAAAGTGTAGCTACAGGTAAATCACTTAATCTGAGCCTTGAGTTTCCTCCATCTGTAAAAAAAGGAGAAATATAACTTGTAATACCTACCTCACAGGATTATTATAAGGAAGATACTCCATAAACCTTTTTTTTTATTTAAATTTTTTCTTTCTTTCAGGAGAGGTAGTATACTAAAGGGCTGGCTTTGGAGTCAATAAGACCTAGGTTCAAATCTCAACTTTCATGGGTTTTTGTAACTTCTCTGAGTTTCAGTATTCTTAAATGTAAAATGGATATAATCATATCTTTTTTACTTTCCTTACAGAGCTGTTAAAAAGCTTAAATGAAATGACATAGGTAAACCACATTTCAATCTGTACAGCACTAGATGAATGTCACTAGCAACATAAATAGAGCTTGTAGATGGGTTATTCTTGCGTCTCTTCTACAGGTGACCAGGAATTTTAAAAAAAGAAATATATCATTAATTGTGTGTTTTCAACTCTTTCTGAAGGGGAAAAGTTCATTTCTCTTTTTAAAAAAACATTTTGGATTCTCTAGATAATTATGTGGGGGAAAAAAATTCCAACATATGCCTTCACCTCTCTTTGGAGCTCCAGACTCACATCTCTAACTGCCAACTGGACATCTTGAACTCCAAAAGAGCGTTTCCGCATTTCCAGACAAACATATTCAAAACTGGGCTCATCCTCTTTCTCCATCAAACCTCCCTTTCCTCTTCTCTTCCTAACATTCCTCTTGCTAATAATGGCGCCACCATCGTCCAGTCCTTCAGGCTCACAACTCTTGGGTCATCCTCGATCCTCACTTTCTCTCATCCCTCACATCCAATCTGTTGCCAAAGCCTGTCTATTTCGACTTTACAATATCTCTTCAATACATCCCCTCATCTCCTCTCACACTGTCACCACCCTATTGCAGGCCCTCATCACCTCCTGCCTGGGCTACTGCCTCCAGTCTCCATCTCCCTGCTCCAGTTCATGTTCCACTTAGCTGTCAAAGAAATCTTCCCAAAGCAGGTATCGGACCACATCCTCCTCCTCCTCAGTAAACTCCCGTGGCTCCCTATCACCTCCAGAATCAAATATGAGATCCTCTGTTTGGCTTTTAAGGTTCTTTATAACTTGGACCCTTCTGGCCTTTTCAGTCTTTTCATACTTTAGTTCTCCCACATAATCTGTGATCTGGTGACTGTGGCTTCCTTGCCATTCCTCAAATAAGCTTCTCCATCTCCTGATTCCAGGCATATTCACTGACTGTCCTCTATGCCTAGAATATTCCTCCTCTTCATCTCCATCTCCTGGCTTCGCTAGCTTCAAACCAAGTAACCCCCACCCAAATTCTGCAGGACTTTTCCGATTCCTCCTTAATTCTAGTGCCTTCCCTCTGTTGATTATTTCCAGATTATCCTGTATATAGCTTCTTTATACAGAGCTGTTTGCATGGGTGCTTTTCCCTATTAAACTGTGAGCTCCTTGAGGGAAGAGGTATCTTTTCCTTTTCTTTATATCCCTGGAATTTAGCAGTGTCTGACACCTAGTTGGCCTTTAATAAATATTTATTGAATGACCATTAGATTTTTCTTTGGAATCAAGTTACTAACCTTTGTATTAAAATTCCAAATAATGGTTCACATTTATACTTACTGTGAATTAGAAATAACATTCTAATTCACTAGCACAATGCTTTACGTGTAATAGATACTCAAATCATTCTTGAATAATAAATTTATAAAGATAAGCATGTGTTAAGATTAAAAATGGATGCAAAAACAAATATTAGAGAGTCCTAAATCTGAAATGGCAGGTCATTTAAAAAAAATTCACCAACCCCAGTTTTGTCTTTCTGCAAGTGAATTTAGCACATGTAAATATGCCAGATTGATGATTCTAAAAACTGAGGTCTTCTGTCTACTTACAGAATGGGTGCAGCTTGAGTAACAAGTTTTTTTCATGCTACTTTGCTTTTACTGTTCGTGAAATCTTCATAAAATACATTAGAATCCAAAATGAGGCTTATTCAGTATTGAGAAAATACCTAAGGCAATAAGCATGCAGCAATGCGTGGTAAAGATCTAGGAGATTTTGAGTATGGTGTAGTGGGGCTTGGAGTTGAGACATGGATTTCAATCCAGGCTCTGCCACTAATTAATTGTGCATCTATGAGTAAGTCACTCAATCTCTCAAAGCCTCAGTTTCCTTATCTGGAGAATAAAGGTAATAATATCCACACTGCCTACTTCCCACGTGTGTAGTAGGGAAAGAACTTTGTAAACCTTTAAGAATTAAATAACATAGACACTTCCCAGCTGTGTGACCCTGGGCAAGTCACTTGACCCCCATTTGCCCACCCTTACCACTCTTCCACACATGAACCAATACACAGAAGTTAAGGGTTTAAAAAAATTAAAGAATTAAATAATTAAATAATGTAGATTATTATCACTCTTTGCCTAATTCTAAGAACTTTTATAAAAGCAAAACTTCCTGAAGAAAACCGTTTCAACGAAAATCTCAATGAAAAAGGTTTGCCAACTACCACCAAGGACCTGTTTATTTTAAGTAAATTTGGCACTACAACATTTTAGTACTGTAAAAACCAACAAAAATATTGTCAGTTCCTTATAGGGTTTGTCTTTCTGAGTGTGTTCACATGTGCTTTTTTTTCCCCCGTGGAATCAGCGCTGGTACAGCAGGGCTAAACGACAAGACAAATGAACCAAACATATACTTTTGTTTGGTTGTTTCAGTCACGACTAACTGTTTGGGTCTCCGTTTTAAGTTTTCTTGGCAAAGATATTGGAGTGGTTTGCCATTTCTTTCTCTAGCTCATTTCACAGATGAGAAACCAAGGCAAACAAGGTTAAGTGACTTGCCCAGGATCACACAGTTATTAAGTGTCTGAGACCAGATTTGAACTCATAAAGATAAATCTTTCTAATTCCAAGTCTGACACTACCCACTGGGACACCTAGTTGTCCTATATGCAGGCACTATAAGTAGGCAATCTTTGCATCTGCTGTAGAAAAAGCCAGCCTTTACCTTTGTCTTAGATATATAACTGGAATCAAACTAAACACCCCCAAGATGCTGTACAGTCAGAATGACTAGAACTCATTCTGGATTGGAAGATATCCTCAGATTACTCAGGAAATAAAAAATTGGCAGATGTTATTTCTGAGCCACTGATCAAAAATCTTTGAAAAATCAAGAAGAATAGGAAAGGTACTGCAAGGCTAAAGATGGAAAATTCTGCTCTAATTTTTTTTAAAAAGGAAAGTGGTAAAATTTGAAAAAAATATGCTGGTGAGCTCAATGTTAATTCACTGGATTGTTTCAGAATGAATTATTAAGGGGATAGTTTATGAGCACTTAGAAAAGGAGGCAATGATGATTAAGCACCAACATGGCTTCATCAAAAAGTTGGTTAATATAATTTCTTTTTTTTTTCCATATGGTTACTAAACAGGTAGATCTGGAACATGCTGCAGACTTGCTTCCTAAAGTCCCAGAACCTCTTAATCGCTTCTTTCATGACAGCTACCAAGGATTTAACTAATCTTAAATGAACTAACACAGCAAGGAAAGCGTAATCAAGAGAATGGCAAACACAAAGACTACAATGATATAATTAAAAAAATACCAAAAGGCTATCAATCTCTAATTAACTGCAGTGATCAAACTCAAATCCTAGAAAACAGATGTCAACTCCTCGACCCTTTTGATAAAGGTAGAGGACTATGGGTACAGAATATTATATACTAAAGCATCTCAGCCTCTGTCAGCTGTTTTTTCTTAAATGATTTTCTTTGTTACACTAAAGAGATCTATGGGTGAGGGGTATATTGGGAAATTATTTGTACCCCTCCCCAAAAAGGATCAATAAAATTATTTTTTAAAAGTTTGATTATTTTTTTTGTTTTCATTTAATTGGCCAAATTCATTTAGAAAGAGAAAAAAATAAAAGTAAATTATTTAAAAAAAAAGAAATTGAAATGTTTTCAATAAAAATTTTAATTCTGGAAGACATCAATAGATTTTTTGCGTCTACTAGTGACACAGTAGATATAGTGTTGGGCCTGCTATCAGGAAGACATGAGTTCAAATGCAGGCTCAAACATTTACTAGCTGTGTGACTATGGGGAAATCCTTTAAACTCTTCGTCTGTTTCCTCAACTGTAAAATATGGACAATAATAATACTATCCATTTCACAGGTTACTTTAAAGATTGAATGAGATTATATTTGTAAAATGCGCTTTAGCCCAGTGCCTGACACATAATAGTTTCTATATAAATGCTTATTCTCTCAATCCTCCATCTTTGTAAACCATATTTGATTATTCATCTAATTATATATTGATTTAAATGTGTTCAACACGTTGTACTTGGGATTTATTAAATGGGGATAATGACAGCATTGATCACAATGTGTGGTTGTGAGGACAAAATGAAACAACACACATAAACTCTATAAAACTATAAAATGCTCTATTGTTTACATATTTGTTATTTATTTTTGTTGCTGTTATTATGATATGACTCAGAATCTGAAGGCTCAAATAATCAGTCCTTTAATTTTAAAAAAAATTATACAAATACCCCCAAAGTAAAAGAAGTTCCCAAAGCAGCTCCTGAAAATAAAAGCAGGTCAAAGGACATTATAGGTAGCCAACGAGTAGGTTCTCTGGGGTCTCAGGAATTCCCCATATAAAGTCCTAGAAATCACTTTTATAAATTATTCTTGCCCAAAAAGCCATAGCTGGGTCATCAAATGATGTCCTGAAGCCAAACTCAAACTACTCCACGTCCATACCCATAGCTTCTCCATTCACAATCCAAGCTGGTATTGAGAGAGCACGGGGGTTATCTCACTCCTGCCCAGTTCCACCACTATCCTCTGACCCCAGGCTGCCAATAACTAAGGTGGCCAAGACACTGAACGTGAGCATCACAGCCCATCTCATTTCCTCATTTTTACAGCAATGCTGAGGGGGCACCATCAAAATTGGAAAAAGAATCCAACCCCTGTTGCTGGTCCGCTTAGTTGGCTAGGTTCTGCCCACAGACACTGCAGAGGTTCACCTGGCCATTTTCAGTCTTGGAAAGAAGGGGAAAGAACATGGAGCAGAATGAATATGTGGGCCAGGATGAAGGGGTGGACTCTTGTGCCTTAAAGCTGAGGTGTGTGACCCTTGCCATCTATATTATTAGTGGCTGGGAATAAAAGGGTGCAAAATTGTGAGTCAAGATATTAGTAGAACTGGAAAGTTATGAGGATACACACAGGATACCCCAGGGAATCTCCTGGAAAAAAATATTTCAATTTCCTCAACAGTGGTTTTTGCTTTCTTTTATACTCATGAACTGCCTAAGGAAGAGCTTTTACCTGAAAGTATTTGTATATACTTTTACTAAAGGGATTCATTATTTAACCCCTCTGACCTTAACCCTGAATCATGACTGGGACCCCAGGAAACAATGTTCTCTAAGCTTGTCATATCTAGTGCTCTTAATTTTTTCTTTTAGAAATTTTAATGAGTTGGTTCAGAAAATTGACAAACTCAAAATCTATACTACAATCCTTCATAGCTCTTCATGTAAAACCTGTTTTTTTAACTATGGCTCATACTTATTTGCATTGAGAAAAATACAAAGGACTTTATTTATTAAGACTCTGGAATTCTGCCTCTGTGCCTCAAATAAACCTGTTCATTCAAAGAGAGAAATCCTAATTCCTTTGACTAGTTTTTTAGTCCAGCTTTTTAAGATTATAATGTCCAAAACAATCTGAAGTTAAAGATAAAAATTCTTTTCTTTTCCTTTGTTACTAATTCTTCTTAAATTTGGGGATGTACCTTTTGAAAACAATTACAAAACTGTTGAAAACAGCGATAAAAAATTTATAGAAACAAAAGTAACTACTCTTTCTAACCCTAAAGCCTAGATAGATCACAGAGATCTCAGAGATCATCCAGTTTAGGGTTTACCTGACCAAAAATAACATCTACAATATGACCAACAAATGGCCGTCTAGTCTCTGATTTAAGACCTTCAGTAAAAAGGAGAAGCTACTACCAGATGGAGTGGATTAAATGCTGGATGCATTGTCAGGAAAACCTGAATTAGAATTCTATCTTTGACACTTACCCTAGAACTACTGAGAAGGAAAGAAAACTGAAGAAGCATCTTTAACACACATCAGCAATGGAAACAATTGTGTGTAAAAAGAGCAAGCTGAGAAGACAGTACATGTAGGGGCTGATCTGATGCCATGGGTAATTGTATAGCTAGCTAGTGGATGCCCAATTTGCAGCATCCTCTAAACCAGCCTTCCCAAGTCAAGCTAAAAATAATACCTTTCAATAACCCCTAGAATTAAAATATATTTGTCCTTGGGCAGTTTATTTTCTTAAAGAAATTGTACTGTTAAATGTAATAAATTATAGGTGGTGGGGGATGGATGAGGACAGTATTTGATCAGTTTTCTTCTATATTTTAAGAAACTCTTTAGAGCTCATAAGCAAGTCTGGCACATAATAGGAACTTAATAAAATCTAATTGACTTAATGACCTCTTTCAAGTCCAATTTTCTGACCCATAAAATGGAGGGGATAGCCACAGTATTTATGTCACATTATTAGGACTCATATGATAATGAATGTAAAGTCTTTTACAAACCTTAAAACTATATATTAAAATGTTAACTATTATCTCCTGAGATACATTTCATTTTTTAAAAGATTTAAGTCACACAAAAATTTTTTCTCCTTTAACTAGAATAAAAATCTATTTCTTTGCTTCTAAGCCTTGTCTTCCGGAGTCAAAGGGAACAAGATTTATTCTTCTTTCATCCCAAAAGAGCTTTATGATAGCCCTTTAAATACCTGAAAAGAGCTACCATCTTCTCCCCAAGTCTTTGCTTTCCTCAGCTAAATATTCAATTATTTCTTTGAAGCACTACACAGGTGACATGTTCGCTAGCCATTTCATCATCATGACTGCCTTATTTTCAATGTCCTTCCTAAAATATCACTCCTAAAACTGAACAAAATATGATAGATGTGACTTGACAATGGCAGAATATAGTGGAGATACTCACCTCCCTTATTCTGGACATTGGCTAGGGTAGGTAGGTGGTGGTGATGATGGAGTTTTGAACTTGGAATGAAGAAGATCTGAATTCAAATTCAAATTAGAATTCAAAGATTGTTGTGGCTCATTCTTTTTTTGAAGAGGATGAATGATATGGGGTTATGTCTTAACTTGCTCGTGAGTTGGATTTAAGTGGGGCAGAGTTGCACCGAGTGGTCAGTCTCACTCTCTTCCAGAATCACTGAAATCCAGTGACAAGATGACGGGAGGACTAGGGAAGGCCTAGGATGCAGTGAATGACTGTGGCTCCTTCCTTGTCTGACCAAGCTCTAAGCTCCATAGTGCTTGCTTCAGTTGCCTCTATGGCCTTTGGGGAAAATTGTTCTCATCTTCTTAGTACATCAGGGAATCTCGCTAAATCACCAATAGATTGGAAGCCTGTTGATCACCCTTGGTCTTATTTAGCCCACCTTCCTGAGAAATGGTTTACCAGGATGAGTAGTCACTACACAGGCTATAGCATAGTAGGGCCAGAGGTGAGAGTTGGTGAAAGGTGAACACCAGAGCAGGAAAGCAGCCTTGAAAAGGGCTTAGCATATACTAAACACTTAATAAATGTTTATTGAATTGAAAGAAGTGGTTTTAAGTGACTTGCTAGAGATCACACAACTATCAAGTATCTGATGGGTAAAATGGGGCATTCAAGAAGGTCTAGGTCCTCTGGTTTGAGGAGAAAAGGAAATAATAATTGTGAAACCTGGCATATAGGAGGCACTTTGCTTGTTTCCTTCATTTCCTTCTTGATATAGACTAATATAATGTAATCCCAAATACAGAATTGCATTTGTAATTTTGGCAGCCATAACACATTTGTGGCTTGTTTTTAACTCCCTTCCCCAGGATTTTTTTTTCAGAGAATCTGCTACCTCCCTCAGCCTATACTGGTATAGGAACACAAGTGTGGAATTTTATGTTACTGATCCTATTTATCCCTACTAAATTTAGTTTTATTAAATTCAGGTTATCATCCTAACTTGTTTAGATCCTAGCTGTTTATCCAATATGTTAGTTATTCATTCCAGATTAACATCTTCTGCAAATAGGATAACACCATCTAGGTTTTCATTCAAATCATTGATAAAAATGTTGAAGAGCATAGGATCAAGGCATCCCAGAATCATTCCTCTTCCTCCAAGTTGACATCAAACCATTAATGATTTAATCTTTGAATCTGGTCAGTTAGTCAATCCCAAATTCAGATCATAGTTTGTTTTAATAAATTAAATAGGATATGCATATGTATACATATATACATATATGTGTATGTTTATATATATACACACATAATAGACATAGAATGTTGATCACAAAAAAGAAGTTTACTTCACTTCTTTAAAGTAGTGGTATCAAACTCAAATAGAAAGGAGGTAGGGTACTAGTAAACCTGTACATAAGGATCTCTGCAGGCCATATATGACTTAGAATGCCCCATATTAACACTATCTATATTCTATTTCATTTTTATTTATTTTGTTAACGATATCCTAAATATATTCTGAATAGGGTTCTAGCTGCTCCAGAGTGTTGTTGACTTATCTCTGCTTTAAAGTATCATTTTAATTTTTTTAAAGTTCAGAAAAGCATGTATACCAAAATGTTTTCCTTTTTTTTCATTGGCTGTCAATTTCCTTCATATCTAATAAGATAACCGTTATTCATTCTGTAATATTAGCCTCTGTGATGTGTTCCTAATATTAGATACAACCATGTTACCTGAAACCACAGAAGAACCTGCAAAAGATGATTCCAATTCATCACTCTCCACAGATAGGCCATCATTTTCTTCTTGTTGTTGATCCGATAAAGAATGAAATGTCTCATCAACATCTTGACCATCCTTTGGGAATAATTCCTCAGTTCCATTTTCCTTAATTTCTGTTTTTGAGCAAAAATATTAAGATGCAAATATTTTTTAAAACTGCTTTTCATAGACACCATATACATTTATATCTCTTACTAATAGAAACATTTCCATTAATGAAATTAAATTAAAAAAAAAACTCTTACCTTCCATCTTAGAATCAATACTGCATATTGGTTCCATGGCAGAAGAGTGGTAAAGGCAAGGCAATGGGGGTTAAGTGACTTGCCCAGGATCACACAGCTTGGAAATGTCTGAGGCCAAATTTGAACCCAGGACCTCCCATCTCTGGGTCTGGCTCTCAATCCACTGAGTCATCTACCTGCCCCCTAATAAGTAACATTTCTGCTTAAAATTGAAGCTTGGTTTTAAATTCTTATCTTTTACTCAATCAGTAAAAGCTAGGATTATGTATTTTAACCTAATAAAATATCTATCCTATGTAAAATCCTACTCAAGTTCCTCATTAAAGCATGAATATAATCTTGGGTGTTAATCTTCTCTGGAAGCCGTTACTAAGTTAGAATGGTTTCAAGTAGGATGGTGACAATTGCCTGTTTCTGCTTTCCAGGACTAGCCCAGCTAAATACAAAAGAGGCTCATCACCATTAGGTGTAGGAAAACCGTAAGGCACTGTTTGAACCTAGCATTGTGTGGCTCAGAAACCAGACCAGCTGCTTAGAGACCAGATTTGTTTAATGCTAAACTCAGCATTATAATAACTTTGTTTATATTAACTAGAAACCCAGTCAGATTTGAAAATCGATGCAAAGACTGTAGGAAGTTTTTTTCTCCCACTATACAACTCAAGTTTCCCATGTATCTTATCTGGAAACTGCCAAAATGTTGACCAATCAACTACTGATTCCTTGCTCCTTTGTTTGAATCCTATACAGACCTACAGGTACAGAGCCCTACCATATAATGTAAAACTTAAAGAACTAGGGGCACAGGCTATTCTTTTTTTTGGCTCTTCCCTCTAGCCATATAACTTAATAAACTATCTAATTATTTCAATTCTGGGTTTCATTCTCTATCTCCTCATGGGTTGAACAGTTTGTGATAAATTGTTTGGACATTGATATCCATGGAACAAAGAAAAGTACACAATGCCCCTCAGTCTTTTATGGCTCCCTTCCACCTGAATAGCAAAATTGTGCCAACTCTGACAAAGAGTGCTAAAAATTCATGCCATTTTTAGATCATACCTAATGTCCTAGCACTCTAGATTTGAGATCCTTGTCCAGTGACCAACAAGTTGACATTCTACTAAAGTAACTGTACCATAAATCCTGATATTCTCATAACCACTGACACCAGAAGACAAAAGTATATTCCAGCTAAGTGGAAGGACATCTTACTGTTTTTTTCTTGAAGAGATAAATAAAAGGGCTGCTAACAAAGGGGCTGGATATTATATATCTAAAGGCAATAAGAAATATCATTTATGATACATTTTTGTCATCTTGTATTTCAGTGTTTACAACAGATATTTATAAAAAAGAGCACTATTAATTGCATAAGTATTCTTAATAGAAAATAAGGAGCCAGGGAAACTCCACCGTCAGTCAATATCTAATTTAATGCTCTAATACTTAAATTACTTCAATGCCAACTTGGGCATAAGAGAGGACAGCAAAAAAAGTTGGAAAATATGGTTTGAGAATGAGAAACAAGAAGCAATATAAAGAATCTTTGCAACTGGGTATCATGAGTAATTTCTTCAAAAGAGCCCAGAATGCAATAACTGAACTACCCTATTTGAATTCTAATCTTATGGTCTATCACAGTAGCATGAGGTCCTCAATGAGGAAGCAGAATCATGTTAAAGAAAACAAAATTGAGAGGAGGCAGGACATCCTATCTACTCAGTGTCCTTGAGGTACATTTAGACTATTCTCGAGCTTATGGGTTGGCAATTATTGATATTTCTTTGGTCATCTCTTTGAGGGATAATAATAAGGTCTGATTTTTCTCAGACCTTTGGAATCCTCTTTATAGTCTTTGAGAATTGCTTTCTCAGCATTTTCAGAATTATGCTCCACAGTACATTGGAGTAGGGATAGATTAGATAGGAAGACCATTTTGGAGGCTCCAGTAATAAACAATCCAGGAAAGAGGTGATGAGGACCTGATCTAACTTGGTGGCTATATGAGCTGAAAGAAGGAAAAAGATTGAGAGATATTATGTATGTAGAAATGCAAGATCTGCTAAATAACTGGATATATTGAGTGAGGGAGAATGAGGGGTCACGCATTCTTGTATTAATAGTGCAAGAATAGTAGTGCCCTCCTCAGAACCAGAAAATTTTGGCAGAGGAGTGGGTTTGAGTGTGAAAAATAATGAATTTTGTTTGATGCCATCAGTAGAATTTCAACTGAAAACAAGAGGATCAAAACGAGTTGAAATGTCTCCAGAGCTTACAGTTAGAAATATCTAACCAAAGAGGTAGAAGCTAGATGATCTATGGAACTCTGAGCTGAAACCTGCCAATTGCCTATATCAATGAATTGTCTGAGATGGCTAAAGAGAGACAAATGGTCTTAGGTTGGGAATTGAATAGGTCAAAATTAATTAACTTAACTAATTTAAAGTTACCTATTGCCTCAGAATAGCCTTTGTGCTTTCCATCTGTGTGTGTGTTAACAAAATGTCCAATAGGACATTAAGATGCAATTTAGGAGCAAGATAAGCAATTCATATCTGTGAGTTACCTGAATGGTCAGGATAATTAAAACTACAGGAGCTGATGAGGTCATCAAGAAAAAGAATGTAAAAAGAGATGGGAAGAGGACCCAGAACAGTTTCCTGGGGTATACCTACTGTTGGAGTTATGATAGAAGAAGCCAGCAAAGAAGACTGAGAAGAAGTAATAATGGCAGGCAAAAAATATGGTACAAAATTCAAAAGAAAAGGTCTGATAAGAGGGGACAGTCAACAGTACTGCAACAAATGTAGCAGAGATCAAAAAAGATAAGAACTTGGATAGGACTATCAGATTTGGCAAATGAGAGATCATTTGTACATGAGAGAAAATTATTTTAGTTTAATGATGAGACTGGGGTCAGATTGCAAAGCTATCTCTTTTATGTCAAATTGTCCGATATTCCTCGAAATATTTAATAGCTATTTGTTTAAAAAAATTCTGGATATGAATGTCAAATAAGATATGAACAGGGAATCTCATGAGAAATTTTTGCCATTGTTGAGGTGAGCAGATCGCTCTGTTTGCTGTTCCCGGTTTTGGGATTGCTTAGGAGGCTATTTGGGGCAAGAACCATTTTGGTTCTGCTTTGCAGTTTGCCTGTTTAGCTGAACTAGACCTTTCTAGCAACAGCACAATTGTTATTTAGTTATTTTAGATATTAGAAGTGATAATTATAGGCTTGAGGGCAAGCTAGCTAAAGGTCAGTTTTAGCAATCCCAAAACTGGGAACAGCAAGCAGAGCAATCTGCTCACCTCAACCCCCAGGAACCAACTGTCCAACTGCTTTCAAACTATTCCCTCACCCAGAGTTCTCCGGGGGGGGGGTCCCCTGGAATTCTGGGTGAAGCTTGACCCTGCATCTTGTAGGAATTCCACCCTGCCATTTTCCATGTTGCAGTTTCCTCATCTGTAAAAAAAATAAGCTAGAGAACAAAATGGCAAACCACTGCAATATCTTTGCTAAGAAAACTTCAAATGGGGTCTTGAAGAGTGGGGACATGACTGAAATGACTGAACAACAAAAATCATCTCCAGAATGTGAATGACTCATTCTAAAATATAAATTCACATCTAAGAATGGTGAACATGTGTATGTATTGGTTAATATGTACTTAAAAAAAACAACCTTCTTTTTTAGAATCAATGCCAGTATTGTTTGCAAGGCAAAAGAGTGGCGAGGGCTAGGCCAGTGATGGGCAAACTACAGCCCTCGGGTCAGATGCCACCCCCTGAAATGTTCTATCCAGCTGTGCAACATTATTCCTAATCTGACAAATACAATGAGTAGGAAACAATACAATGAAACTTCAAAAGAGATGCCTTAGAAACAGACTAACAGATGAGCATTTCCTTTCCTTTGGCCCCCTCTTTAAAAAGTTTGCCCATCACTGGGCTAGGCAATTGGAGTTAAATGACTTGCTCAGGGTCACACAGCTAGGAAATATCTGAGGCTGGATTTGAACCCAGGTTCTCCTGACACCAGGTCTGGCTCTCTATCTACTGCATATCTAGCTGCCACTTAGCATATGCTTTTCACATAGTATTATCTCTCTATATGTTATCCAGTTAAAGTTTATTGATTTAGCCATTAACAAGTATATCTATTTCAATACTGAAATAATCTTTAGCAATTGTGTGTTCTTCTTAACTGAATATTCTGATTAAGATAGATATAGATATGTATGCATATATTGGCTACTAAAGCTAAAAGTGTGACAATAAAATGATATTTTATTAAAATCATATAATAAATATTTTTCCTCTGAAGATTCAGAAGGCTCTTGAAATCACTTTGATTTTTATTTTGAGAATCTACAACAGAAGTTTCTTAGCCTATTTTGTGTCAAGAACCTTTTCAGCAGTGTGATGAAGCTTCTCTTAATGTTTTTAAATGCACAAAACAAAACACATAGCATTAAAGGAAACCAACTATACTGAAATACAGCTATCAAAATATATCTGTTTTTAAACTTCTTTGACCTGAGGTCAAGAAGATATATGAGACTGTCTCTGAACCAATCCTGTCATGCCATAAAAGATGCTTTAATGATACTTATTCTCAATTTTTAAAATTTTTTCTCTTTCTCAAAAAGGTATAATAGAATACAGACATAAATGCAAGTGATCTAAACTTTTTGGTTAAAAAACATTTTAATACAGAGATATTTACTGTACTTATTTTTAGAAGACTAGGATCATGTCTAGTTAATTTTAATTGATATAATACACAGTATGGTTCCATTTACTAGCTCACCTCATTGATTCTATTTGATTGAATTCTATTTGATTGAATCTATTTGTTGAATTCTAAATGTAAAGGGAGATTGCAGTAGAGACTGAAGATTAATAAGGGCTGTTTAATTTTTTACATACATGAAATTTCAGGGAAAAAATGCCCAAATAACAGGGCTACATTTGAAACATGAAAATTATTTACTGTTTTTTCTCTAAAATAATTAGATAACCAAGTGGAAGAAGGCCAAGTGTATTTTCAAATATGAGATTCTCAATGATTTAGATTCATTTGATAATTATTACTGGTGACTAACATTTTAATTTGTTTTATATAGTATGTTTTATAATATATTACTTGCACATAGTTCAAAAGTAAAAAGCAAAATATAATTTACCATTAACAAGTCATTTGACACATTGAGATTATAATTAATGTTATAATGTGATATCTATTATAACCTGTTTGAGAATGTTCTGGACAGTATGCAAATAATTGTAATATGTTTTTATTTACAGATGCTGACAGATACATGATCTCATCAGCATAGAAACTTTTTCTATAAGAGTAGATCATAACTCCATAAGGCCTTCTTATCCTAGGTTATTCTTATATATGTCCTTCCATGAATCTCTCATAGTGGATGCACCCAATGCACTGGATGGCTTATTCTAACTCTTTCGATATTTGGGAGCATATCAGTAAAGCTCTCAGCAAAAAACCAATTTGACAATAGTCCTTGTCTTTATACTCTACATGTACATAGGTAAGTAAATACTAAATATATACACAACATAAATATAAAACAAATTTTCAAAGGGGAGGGAAGATACTAACAATTTCCAGAAACTGGAATGATGTTCTTGCCATATGGCTGATCATCAACACCTTCTTTTCCAGTTTTTTTGTGTCCTTGATTTTTACTTTTTGGGGGGCATTTCTTACAAGAAAGTCATCATTGGAAAATAAGTATTTATACCCATTATGCAACTTTATATGGCTGTTTGTGTGATATCTAATTTTGATTCTTCTCACAGGGTGGACTCCTGTAATTTATATCCACATAGCCTAGCAAGTAAAATATTAGTAAGAATATAGATTTGAGGGACAGGGAGAAGCTCAATATCATGTAAAATAATTCTCAGTGTATCTAATTTGACTCAATTTGCTCTCATCCTCCTCATTAATCATGGGCCGATGTCATTGTTCATTTTAATTGTATTTACTAAGGTACCAAAACAACACATTGCTCCCATAATTACATGCCACAATTTGAGAACCAAATATTCTTCATTCAGTTAGTTTTTTTATGGGGTTACTAGGTGAATGTCTCAATATAGCTCACTGAAAATGGCCTCTAGTGTTCTAGGATAATCGATACGATGTCATCCATGGGCAGAAGCATCCAAAGAACCTCACTATTTTGGGGGAATTCCATTTCCATTGTGGATTTTTTACGATAGCATCCTTGACACTGGTAAATACCTTTGGTATTCATCTACCTCTCCATTTCCTGCCTCCTATGATATGGATCATCTAAAGATGACAAAACAAAATTATTTCTGTGGTTGCACCTGTCACGAAATTTTGTATGATCACAACATGAGTATGGGAAACGCCTTGTTGAAGAAGAGTATTTAAGGCTGACTTCTGGCTGAGGCTCAGGCTCTGGCTTGAGTTGAGATTAAGGCTCGCTAGCAAGAATGAATGAGCTCTTTTCTAGTAAAGTATGAGGTGAATTCTGATGAAAGGGTCAAGGGAATGGAGGTCTGAGAGGTTAAAAAGGAGAAAGACTATCTGGAACAGCTGCTATGGGGAGTGAGATAAGGAATCAGTTAAGGAAGAGTAAAACAATATGTGGAAGTAATGGTGGCAGTGTTGAGATTAGACAAACTTGCGGTGGACCCAGGCAGCATGATTATGTGGCTTAGATCCGTACCATTCAGTGATCTGTGAGAAGTATTACAAGAAGATATTGGGGTTAATCTAGGTGGGGGGTTGGCAAGTCAAAAGCAATAATAAGATAAGTGAATGAGGGAGTTGAGATTAAAAGACAGTGTAATATTGAATTTGATTAACTACAGTGTCAATAAGAAAGAAAGAAAGTAAGGTTAGAGCTGACCATAGATACTCTCGAGGGATATCAAGAACAAAAGCCAGGATCTTGTCTTCAAGGATCTTAAATGGTGGGGCTGGAAAACGTAAGGTGATGAAACAGTATAGACCAGTGATTCCCAAAGTGGGCACTACCACCCCCTGGTGGGTGCTGCAGCGATCCAGGGGGGTGGTGATGGCCACAAGTGCATTTATCTTTCCTATTATTTGCTATTAAAATTTAAAAAAAATTAATTTCCAAGAGCACTAAGTAATATTTTTTCTGGAAAAGGGGGCAGTAGGTCAAAAAAGTTTGGGAACCACTCGTATAAGGAAATGCAAAGTACTTAGTAATTTTGAAAGATTTTTTTGTTGTTCATGTTGAGTCATGTCTGACTCTTCATGACCCCATCTGGCATTTTCTTGGCAAAGGTACTAGAGGGGTTTGCCATTTACTTCTCTATCTCATCTGACAGAGGAAGAAACAGAGTCAAACAGGGTTAAGTGACTTGTTCAGGGTCACACAGCTAAGTACAAGTCTTGAGACCAGATAAGATGATCCTTCCTGACTCGAGGCCCAGCACTCTATCAACTCTGATATGTAGCTGCCCATTAAAAGGTAGAGAACATCAACAACTGAAACATGAGGAAAAGCCTCATGTCAGAAGTAGCATTTTGTGTTCATATATCCAATGCCCAGCATAGTCCCTTGCCTACACAGTTAGTTAACAAGTACTTGTATTTATTGAATCATATAACATTAACATATAATCATATTAACATATTAACACTTCTGTTCTTAGGCAGGTATGTTATCAGGGAGGCTGAGGCTGATGGTTCTCTGGTATTTGAGAGATATGAGAAATAAGAGCTGAGTGGACTAAGCTGATGAAGTGCTTCCACTAAGTTTGGCATTAATGTGATAAGTCCCCAGGGGCCATCAAGATGCCCAAGGAAGAAGGAACCAGTTCAGGTTCAGGTCAGAAACATAGTAGGTCAACACTCTTAAGCCTATTAGAATGGTACCAGGCCTGTACTTCCAGTTTGGGTAAAGAAAAATCTTTTTTTTTAATTAAAGCAAAAAAAGGATATTATTCAAAATAAGTAAAACTAGAAACCATAAGGGTGTTGCAGATAAATGTAGGAAAGGATCACACCTGGTTTTTTTTTTGGAAAGGCAAATACAGAGATGAGTAGAATTGGTTTCACTCTTCACCCAACTACAACTACAAACATTATTTCATAAGACTTGGGCCATCTTTTATTGCATTTTTCACCATGAAGATAACCAAGCCAGAAACTGCTGCAAAAATTCAGAAACAAGAGAAATTCTACTAAGAACTTAACAAAATCCTCTAAAATAAGTCAGCTTATACCTTAACACTCAACTTCAATGCCAAAGTGGGCATAGAGGAAGACAACAAAAAATGAGCTTGAAAATTTAGCTAAGAATTGAGAAAGGAGTGTAGCCATAGGCTCACTGCCTCCCTAGAAGCCTCATTCCTATTGATCTGGAGTACTTTTCCCAGAAGATAGGAAGACACCAAAAACCCTACAAAATATGAATCAACTACAAGTTGATAAGAAAATTTTCATCCATGTAGGCTATTTGCAAATCAACTTATTTGTTCACTCAGATGATGATCTACTTTTCCTCTTCTAAGGTAAAATTTAAAAAAATAAGTAAATAAGACATTTTTATTGATTTTTTTGTTTTTATATAATAATCACTTGCTGACCATAGTTGTAAGGAAGATTAATTAGTATTAGTGTTGGACCTAGCAGGAAGGACTGGAGAATTCCAAGATGGAATGAAGGAGCAGGAAGTAGGGGCTTGGGCTCTGAGAGAGACTCCATTAGTGGTTGGCACAAACTGTTGCTAGCCCTGGGAGATCTCAGAGTTAAGGACACCTGCATCCTGATTCCCTGGGATCCTGAGTGGTGGTGGCTTTCAGCAAGTGGACAAGACCTGCAGAGCTGCACCAGGTGGAGGAGGAGTTTGAGATCTGGTGGACAGTATCTCAAGCACACTCTCTCTACTTGGGTACCTTGGACTACCTTGGCTTTTGGCATCCTGTGATCATCACGGATTACCGTGAGAAACCCTCAAAGCCACCCTCAGGCCCCTTAGCTGTGCTGGGTCAAACCTGGCTGGAACCAGGTTTAAAGCAGCCTTCCCAGTGACTCCAAAACTGCTCCTTTGAGCCCTGCCTGGCCTAGGTCAATTAGAATTAGAGTAGACAAGTCCTCCCCTTGTCCCTGTGTTTTGCTCTTTAGGGTTTTAAGTGCAGAATCCCCTATTCCATCTTTTATTTAGTTAATCATAATTAAACAGTATAAACTTTTACCTTGCCTGCTAGTTCCATAGACCCTGGCCTAGGGGTGAGCTGGGTGAGCTGCCATTTTTGACAGTTACCAGCTTGGCAGTGAACTCTGGTCTCCCTATCCTGGTTGGTCCTGTCTCTCCTTCAACCCAGTGTGTGTACTCAAAACCATTTATATTTTAAAATCCCTGGTGCCCCATCTTTTACACCATACCCTCCCCCACAATATCTTGCTTAGAGGTTATCTATTCCAGTTCCTTCATTTAAAAGATAAGGCCTAGGGAGGTTAAGTGATGATGTCTAAGATTCTTCCAGCTCTCAAATATTAGCACTCTGATATCTTAGATGTTTGGCATTATGTAAACACAGGTTTCATTAAATGTTCAGTGTTTTGGCATGACATAGAAATTTGTTTTCATTTGACATAAAGGGGAAAAAAAAAGAAATAACCTTCATTGTCTTCCAAGCAATCGACGACTATGAAGTCTTCAGCAAGTTTATTATATTCAGTTTCACGAAGAATATTCAGAAATTTAGAAAACCAATCTTCTTTTTGTACTATCCTATTCAGTAGCTCCCTGACAGCATGTTCATTTCCATAATTTTCATTAAGATGAACAACCTAGTTTAAAAAGAAAAATAGAATTAACAAGACCTAAAACTTCTTTAAAGATCCAACAGGATGGTAATAATTACCAGAAAAAGTTTATAATTAGTCACAAGTAAAAATAAAGACTCAAATTAGGACAAAGAAATCATAAATGTTTCTTTCTACCTAGCAAAGAGACAACTGTCACCACCAAAAGTGCTAGTTTCCAAATTTTATGGAATAACTTTCCCTTTTTGAATAAATGAATAAGTGTAATAGTATATATAAATTTTTTTTAAATCATTATTTTCACTTTTTCTTAAAATAATTTACATTAACATTTACTTTGTTCATATTTTACTAAAATTAAGAGAATTAGATTTAATGCAAATTATTAGATATACAATAAAATGTACAAAATAATAAATGTCTGCAATCTACTTATGGTAATATGACCAAAGATTTAGAAACAAAAGGGACCTTTGAGGTCATCTATTGTGATTCCCTCATTCAAAGTTGACTAAACTGAGTCAGTTATCCCAAGTCCAGGTGGGTAATTAGTGGCAGAACCAGGCTTTGAAATCATGTCTCCCCTCTCCAAATCTAGCATGTTTCCCAAAGCATTTTGGTGCATTCTATAGAGGACAGTGAAAATATGACAGTACTGGGCACCCTTTAACCTTCCCCCAACCACCACTCAAATTCTTTTAAGTTTTATAGGTACCTAAGGCAAGAGGTAAAGGAAAGGCTGTTGTACCATTTAATCAAGCTCTTTGATACTTATCTAGTCTCATTATTTCAATAATTATAGTAGTCATTATCTAGGTTTATATAGTGCTATAAGGTTTGGAAAGTACTTTATATATGTTATCTCATTTTGTCTTCACAACAATCCTGGGGCGTAGGTGCTATTATTATTCCCATTTTACATGAGGAAACAGATGGCACTGAGAGTGGTTATACAATTTGCTCAGTCACAAAGCTTATAAGTATCTGAGACAGAATTCAGATCTTCCTGACTCCCAAGAGCAGCCCTTTATTCACTACACCATCTACAAACCTAAAATATTCCCTTAATACATGAAAGATGACTTTTTTCTCCTACCATTTATCATTTTTTAGTTTGATATTTTAAATTTTTCTTACTGATTCCCTGAACCTCCTTTATGAAGATTTCTTGTTCACTTGAATTTATAACACACTATTATCTGCTGATTTAAGAGATAATTGATAAAGAAAGTAGTTATGACCAGATTTATTTATTTTTAAATAAATTTTTATTGATTTCTTATTTTTCACATCATCATATTTCCTCAGTATTCTTCTTCTTCTCTTTCTTTTTTTTGTATTTGTTGTATTTTGAATATTCTCCCATAGTTACATGTTTTATGTTCTTTCCCTCTCCCTCTACTACCCCTCTGTAGCCAACGCACAATTCCACTGGGTTGTTACATGTAAATTATGACCAGATTTAGCACCATCTTTTAATTCAAGACATTCCCATTTTTCATTATACTATCCTTTAATCAGTTTTCAATCGCTTTGATAAAGCGATACACACCCATAGACAAACTAATCAGAAGTATTTCTCTTAATTAAAATGGATGGAAATATATAACGAATGCTTGATCAAAAGTCTAGGATCATTATACTTACTACTACTTTTTGTTTTACTATTAATCTGCTAAATTTATTTTTAAAAGCAATCACATTTGTGAGTCTTTTGTCTAACCTAAATTCATGTAGGCTGATCTTCAGAATTCTATTATTCCTTAGATTTTTTTTTTTAGTTTGTTATAATATCCATGTGAAAGAAACACTTCAATACATTTGTATAACTTGGACAGTCAAATCAATATTCTAGTAAACGAATCCTCTACTTTGGGTGCTGGCAAACATCAAGATCTTGGGAAGCAATAGTTTCACCTAATTATTCATTTTAAAAGAGTCTAAAGAAATCTAATTTCCTTATATATGTATATATAAAAGCAATATATATGCACACATATGTATATATAATTTGTCACTAGCAAATTGAAAAAAAATTTTATAAAAGATGAAAACTGTCAGGAGTTTGGTTTCATAAGTTGGTGGGGGCCTTAAAAAAATCTTCACATGGTGGCCAGCCTTTTGGTGATGAATTAAATACTGAGTCCTTCTTAGAATCTGTACAAAGCTGATTTTTACAAGGCCTTGCACCAATGCCCTTTTTTAACATGAATCCAAGAATCCAACATCAATTCCATCCCACATTGAAGTCTTGGAGTAAAGGGTTCTTTGAAGGAGGAACAGCAAACATCAATTGAATATAAATCTTTACTACTCATCAGAATCAAAATTAAGAGAAAACTTGTTCTATGCTGGCCATCTTGAACCTTTAAATCATTCTTCTAAAATTTTTGTAGAGATGAGTTGATGGTTATTAATATCTAGATTGCCTTTTTTAAGTAGTATTAATGTCTACAGTTGTTTTTTAAAAAAAAAATTCCTCCTTATTCCATGTGAACTGCAATGACCTCCAGGAATTGATGCAGAGTGAAAGGAGCAGAACCAGGAGAACATTACACACAAAGATGGATATTGAATGTAATGGACTTCTTACTAGCAGCAATGCAATGATCCAGGACAATTCTGAGAGACTTGAGAAAGAACCCTACCCACATTCAGAGGAAGAACTCTGGGAGTAGAAACACAGAACAAAAACAACTGCTTGATCACATGGGTTGATGGGGATATGATTAGGGATACTGACTCTAAATGAGCACCCTAGTGCAAATATCAATAATATGATCAATGACACATGTAAACCCCAGTGGAATTGTGCATAGACTATGAGAAGGGGTTGGGGTAGGGGAGGGAAAGAATGTGAATCACGTAACCATAGAAAAATACTCTAAATTAATTAAATAAAATTTTCCAAATTAAAAAACAACAAAAATTCCTCCTTCCTTCTTTTGCCTTGCTTGAGAATTGAATCCACAGTGACTTTAAAATTATATTGCCTCTAGCATCTGTTTTTTGTATATACTTAGGTCTTGTCCAGTTCCAATTCCAATTTTCTTTTCTGCCATTTTATATTTCCTAGTGTAGCACACTGGGTTGGGGACTGACATGTTTCAGAACAAATGTAGCAGCTCCAAAATCACTGAGAGAAAACTTATAGGAATTTTCACACATCTTTAATAGTTTTTGTTTCTTCGTTGTCTTTCTAGTTTTACCCTTTAAAGGATATAAATCTTAATTGAGTACTCTGTCAAACATTTCTAAGAACTTGGAACATTTAAGGGATCAGAGAGTATCATTGCACTAGAACAAGAAGAGAGCTCAGAAGCCATCCAATTTTTTTTTTTTTTACTGATAAGGAAAATGAGGTCCAAGTTCCTTACAGAGATAGGCAATCAATGTTAGAAGCATAATTTGAACTCTAGTCCTCTGTCTCCAGAACCAGTGGTCTTTCCACTATAGCTTGCTTTTTCTATCTAGTGTATCTCATTATTTTTATAATGCAGTATTGCTCATAATACTTCACTCTACTACTCCAGATTTTAAAGATGATATTACAGCATTGCTTTTAGTTACTATGCCTTGATAGTTCCTTCAGCTCCTCAATTTTTCTCCATCCTCAGCAGAAGGATATTGCCTTTATCTGCTGCCTTTATCCTTTCATTCAGAATGGCCAGCTCTTTCTCAAAGGGTTCCACAGACTTGGTGAACTAAGATAAAGTCTCATCATACTAGCTATTTTAGGAATAAACCAGACTCACCTGATTAAGGCAATTTCTGGACTACTCTGGACTATTTATTCTGGCAACTGATTTATATCAGCTAAACTTCCTAAGAAATTAGAATATCTACATCAGTGTCTGTTGCTTTATCTATCGTCCATTTTTATGTGTGGATATAAATAACTTGTTTAAATTTGTCTGGATGAAGCTGTTTTAATTAAGTGCCATAACATCTAATATTTTTCTTCTAATTAAAAAAATTGAACTTTTCTTTGGCAAGTCAATGGTCTGTTTATAAGCATATAGCTGATCTGGAAATGACCTCCCCCCAATCAATAAGCACTCATTTTCTCTATTATAAAATATAATCAGTTTCAATTATGGTCATCACATGCATGCTTACCTTTCAACACTCTTTTTAAATAAGATATTATTTCTATATTGGTGTACTCTGCTGTGTAATCTACACACTTTTGGCCACTTTCATTTCTTAATTTTGAATTATATATATAAAATTTATATATATTTTTTACCAAACTCCCTCATGACCACCTTTGCTTTGAGGTCACCGAGTATCACAGTTAATTTAATTTGGAGGCATTTAGAGTTCTTTGTAGAAATTTCTTCCTCTCCTTTCATCCTCTGCAATAGATGCTGGCAAATGAACTAAAATTAACCTTCATACTATTCTTTTTGAGAGAGTTCTAGGAGCATAGCAATATAAAATGACCAAGTATGCCATAAAATGATGTCTCTGGTCCTTCAGACACACTACGCCACCTCCTTTAGTTGAGTTTCCAAAAAGAATCTGTGACCCATCTTTCCATTTGGATACTACTTATGACTGGTTTAATTTTTAATGAGAATTTCAGTATTGGCAGGATTATACATTTAGGGGAAGAATGAACCTTAGATATCGACATCCTTTAAATGTGAAAACTAGTTACCAAGAAAAAAAGTTCAGGAGTTGCCCAACATGAGTAGCGGCAGACCTGAGATCAGGCCTAGATCTCCTCAATCTAAGTCCAATGCTCTTTCCACTACTCCATAACTGTTCACTGTCAACTCATTTGTTACTGGAAACGGAGCTGACATTTAGGTTACCAATAGTTAAGCTCATGCTTCTTGGTAGTGTAAAAACTGGGGTTTCTTAACAACATTATGTCACTGTCACTGAAGAAACACAATGAGGATGAACAGGGCTGGGGTCTTTTTTTTTCAAAGATTGCAATGGCTAAGACATCTACCATCTAATAGCCTACCAGTAGTCAGTGTCTCCACATATAGCTAGGATGCCCCTCTAAAAGTAGATTCATTCGATCTGTCACTTTGAATGTATTCACAACCTTTGCCAACTGATAGAACTTACCAGAGCTGAATTTTGCCAAAAGAGATCTCAAAACCCAGGGTTACCTTCATGCCACAATGAAACATGAAAGCAGGACTTCTGTGGATATATATTAACTTAGGATATGAAAAATCATGTACCTTTCATAACAAAGCAAACTGGGAATCTTTTATGAGTAGGTAAGGAAAACTGACAAATTGGTTCAACAGTTAGTAGTTTATTCATTATCTTTTTAAGCCAGAGCTATATCTGTACAGAGCATTCAGAGCAATGCAGCCTATATAGCATTCAAAATTAAATTTGTTTCATATAAATTTTAAGCCAGTTGAAGTATCTGTATTTTAGGTTTTTTTTGAATTTAAACATTTATTAATAATCATTTTTAACATGGTTACATGATTCATGCTCCTACTTTCCCCTTCACCCCCCGCACTCCCCCCACCCATGGCCGACGCGCATTTCCACTGGTTTTGTCATGTGTCCTTGATCAAGACCTATTTCCAAATTGTTGGTAGTTGCATTGGTGTGGTAGTTTCGAGTCCACATCCCCAGTCATGTCCACCCTGACCCATGCGTTCAAGCAGTTGCTTTTCTTATATGTTTCCTCTCCTGCAGTCCTTCCTCTGAATGTGGGTAGCATCTTTACCATAAATCCCTCAGAGCTGTCCTGGGTCATTGCATTGCTGCTGGTACAGAGGTCCATTACATTCGATTTTACCA
>NC_058132.1:263088372-263107235 GCF_016433145.1 Gracilinanus agilis | reverse complement strand
AAAAAAAAAAAAAAAAAAAAAGTAGAGTGAATAGTGGCAAGGGGGCCAGACTTAGTGTAGAGAAAGACTTGGATTTAAATCCTATCCCTGATATACACTAGTGTGACCATGGGGAAGTTATTGAAGTTGTCATTACCACTAGACAGCTCTATAAGCGAAGTATGTGTGCGTGTGTGTGTGTGTGTGTTTCAGGATAAGTATCTTTATTTTAAAATAGAAATAGGAGGAAAATGGCTAAAATAATCTTCACCCGGTAGAAAACTGGAAACCACATAAATCAGAAGAATGAATTTCAAAGCTAGCCCGTCCTCCCCAGGGAACAAAGGACAGGGTTCAAGAAGAGGGGTAGAGAAAGTGTACAATCAGAAAGAAATGTCATTTACAGTCAAGTATAACTTCTCAAGGCAAGACAATTATCCAGAAAAAAGATAGCACTTAACATGAGACACTTTCAAAACCACAATATCCACTCTACCCTTAGTCCCTTTTTCTTTCTCTTTTTCTTTTTCTTCCTTTCTTCCTCTCTCTGTCTTTGTCTTTCTGTTCCTTTCTTCCTCTTTCTCTCCCTCCCTCCCTCTTTTTTCTCTCTTTCTTTCTCTTTTCTTCTTTCTTCCTTTTCCCTCTCCCCTCTTTCTTTCTTTTTGTTGCAAAAACTCTTACCTTTGTCTTAGAATAAATACTGTGTATTGGTTCCAAGTTAGGAGAGTATTAAGGGTTAGGAAACCGGGGCTAAGTGACTTGCCCAGGGTCACACAGCTAGGAAGTGTCTGAGGTCATATTTAAACCCAAGACCTCCCATCTCTAAACTTGGCTCTCAGTCCACTGAGCCACCTAGCTCCCCCACCGCCAGCCTTTTAAAAAATTCTTTTCCTGGAGGAATTCCATGTGAACTGGAAAGACCTCCAGGAATTGATGCAGAGTGAAAGGAGCAGACCAAGAAGAACATTGTACACAGAGACTGATACATTATGGCACAATTAGATGTAATAGACTTCTACTAGCAGCAATGCAATGATCCAGGACAATCCAGAGGAACTTGGGAGAAAGAACATTATCCACATCCAGAGGAAGAATGGCGGAACCAGAAATACATTAGAAAAATATATATGATTGATTACGTAGTACAATAGGAATGAGATTAGAGTTTTGATGTTAAAGGATGGCTCTACTGCAAATATGAATAACATAGAAATAGGTTTTGAACAATGATACCTGTATAACCCAGTGGAACTGCTTGCCAGTTTTAGAAGTGGGGAGGAGGATGGGGAGGATCATGAATCATGTAACCATGGAAAAATATTCTAAATAAAAATTTTAAAAATTCTTTTCTTAAATTAGTTCTTTAAAATTATTTTCTCAAATGTGTGTCAGCTATGGGGGGGAGGAGGAGGTGGGAGGGTGAAGGGGAAAGTAAGAACATGAATCATGTAACCATGATAACTTTTCTAAAAAATAAAACTTATTTTAAAATAAATAAATAAATAAAATAATTTTCTCAGATGAGGAGGGAGAAATGTCATGGAGCAGTCATGAGAGTTCCAAGTAGAAAGTGATGGTTTATGACTGATGTGTTCTTTTGCCAAGGATGTTATCAGTGGTGGTTGTAGGAATTGTGTGTATGTTTGTTTGATAAATGAAATGGAAGAATCTAATGGAGGATTCATGCATTTCTTTTAGGTGTTAATCTGCCAGTTAGTTTATAATTGCTATACATGAAGTTGGAGAGAGAGAGATAGACAGACAGAGAGAGAAAGAACCTAATGCTTCATATATTAGGATATATTAGGACATTCTATTTTCCTATAAAGGAAAATCAGACAGGAAGTTATTCCCTAGATATTAATCCTACATATGACAGAAAACAATAAGAAGGATAATAAAGAAGCATGAACCAAATATAATTTTGTAATAAAACTGGCATAGAAAGGAAACTATTTAGATATTAGTATTAGCATCTTTGGGTAAAAGACTATGTCATTTTTCTTTACTTCTATGCCTTCAGAGTACCTACCTTAATTGGACCTCTATAGACAATGCTCAAAAAATGTGCTCATTGATTATATGATATTGGAATATATAAATGAAAATAGATCATATCAGTTATAAGACAAATTAACAGAGCATGTACTATGAGCCTCACACTGCACTAGAATTAATAAAGATATGAGAAATATAAGATTATCATAATGTCTGACATTTATATTTTGAAAGGCAGTATGCTATAATGAATAGTAAACTGGATTTGAAGTCAGGAAGACCTCAGTTCAAAATCTACCTCTGAAATTTATTAACCAAATGGCTAGGGTCAGATCTTTTAAACTCTCCAAGCCCCAGTTTCTTCATGTGTAAAATGGTGTTAATAGTACCTGAGAAGACTCAAATGAGAAACAAAACAACAACAACAATAACCACATATATATGTGTATATATATATATATGTATATATATATATATAGCACTTTGTAAAACTAGAAGGAGCAGAGTTACAGCACTATAAAAATTCTTCATAAAAATTGAATTTATATTCTTCATGGAATCCAAAGCACTTTAAATATATTAGATCATTTGAGCTTCATGCCAGTCTTGTAGCTGTAGGATTAGGGAAACTGCGAGATTAGGGGTCAGATGACAATGGAGTCTCCCCAATCCCTGGTCTTTGGAGAAGCAGGCAGACTTGACTGGATGGGAGGGGCAGGAGCCTGTGGAGCACTTCTTCACCTCCCCAAACCCTGTAAGCAGTTGGAAATCAGTTAACTGTCTGGTTATAGAGGGTATTCTAGTTTGGAAACTTCTGGGCCAAGATGGTAAGTAGACAGAGACTAAACCACCTGTGATGATAACTTTCTTTGTTTGAATTATTCTCTCACAGGATAGAAATGTATGAGGTTAAAGTCTTCAGCAAATCTGACCAGAGGCCCCCAGGGCAAAGGCAGTTACAGCCCCTGCTTAAATGAAATACTTGGCTTGATGAAAGGAAGGTAGTAAGTATAATCCCCAGCTAACTGTACACAAACTCTATCTTTTCACAAACTAAATGTATTTAATAATTTCAGGGAACAGGAGAAAGGAATCAGTTTAAGGAAAGAGGAGGGAAGATAAATTGGCTAAACTGTTAACTGTAGGCTAACAACACATTCCCACTGGGGGGGGTGAGGGGGGATGTAACTTGAATGGCTGAACTCTAATCTAAGCCCTAAATATTCTTCCTTCTAAGACCTGAACTGCTAAACTGAAGGTAGACTGTATTTTTGCCTGAAGGTCTGTCTTTGTGGTTAGCTACCAAGGGAAAGCAGCCCTGGCTGTCAGTGAATGAATGTCCCAGCCCAGAGCTACACAGATTGTCCCTCTGCTCAGAGCCAAGAGCAAAGAGTAAGGACCCTTGCAAGAGGGGTGACCTGGCTTTTATACCAGGACTCCAACTGCCTTTAACTGCCTCCTCTCTTAGAGTTCTGGGGGGGGGGGGCACTATGGAATTCTGTGATACAGCTTGAACCCCTCTCAGAAATATGGATCCCATAGTAGTATATGGCATATAGTATGGATACTACAGTTTTGATTATGCACATTTTATAGATGAGGAAATTGAGACTCAGAGGAGTTAAATGACTTACTTATGATCATGTAGTGAGTATTTCTCAGAAAAATTCAAACCTAGATCTTTCTGGTCCAACACCAGCACTCTTTCTACTATGCCCTAATCTTTAAAAATATGTTCCCTGATCAAAAAAAAGAGTTTATAATCTTATTTTCTAATTTGAAAAACAAAACAGACACTTGTGAAATAATTATTAAGCAAGCCAGTACTTGTTCTATAATGGTAAATTATATGATACAGACACTGAGAGCAACAAAAGTCAAAAGAGAAGAAGTTCAATTTAGGCTTAAGTCTGCAGTAAAATTTCAAGGAGTTAAGGTCTTCAAGTATTGGTAGTGAGTGGAATGAGATTCAGCATTTAATTCTCCAAATTGTAACTTGTTATAACACCAATTTTCAAGACTCTTTAGTATTATTATTCCTTAGACTTAAACTGCCTGCCCCACCCCCAACCACACATCCCATAAAACATTTAGTTTTCCTGACCTATTTTCAAAAACCTTGAGAAGAGTTTATCTGTGCCCTGGGAAGAAAGCCAACTATAAGATAAGCTGAATGAAAGTACAGTGAGTTTCAATAGTATCATTATGATCCCAGCCTGGGAATCCCATGATAGTCATGGGTATTTGTGATTATGGGGGTCTATAGGGGTACATAATGTTGAAAATCACACTGTCAAGACTGTGAATGTCACAACCCGCCCTTTTGTGGGATTGGACAGAGGGGAGGAGAATCTTGTGTCAGGATTGTTATAAAATCTGTGATTGTACCTAGAAGAAGAGAGGGCATTTTTGCACCAAGCAAACCACTTATGTGGGCAGAATCCCTTTTCTTTCCCTTGTCTTCCCCTCTCCTCCCTTCCCCCCTTCCCTACTGTCCACTGTTTTCTCTGAATAAAGCAGCTTTTCTCTGCCAGCAGCTTATCAAGTTTCCTGTCTGCTCATTAGAGTGATTCTGGGGGTACAAGCCTCCCCAAAATTCCACTCCACACAGTAGTGTATATGTAAGTAGACAAGAATAGGCATTCTATGTGAGGCAAATAGCTAAGACACAGAAGATGATTTCTATCACAGAAGTATTAAGAATAAGGACAGATACTCAATGCTTTCAAACTTCTATGAAAGAAATGCTTTACCCACTTCTTGTAAAGGCCAGCAGAACAAAATACTCATGGGTTGATGAACCAGAATGAGAGAAATGATTCTGGGATCACAGAAGGGTTGAACTGACAAAGAGACACACAGAATCCTCTTGCTGATCAGTGACAAAGTTTAATGATTTGGGGTACATACTTTTTTAGGGAAAATGATATAGGCTAAGAGATTAGATAAGTCTTTTGCAGGGACAATGGTCAGTAACGATTTACAAGATAGAGACAATGGATTTAGATTTCCTCAGTGGTTCTAAACAGAAATTTCTATAGGATAATAAATCAATATACCAATGTGTAACTACCTGGCTAAGTTTCTCATAGAATTCTTACACCAGTGATTTCTTGGAAGAACATACAGTATTTGTGAAAGGGAAATGTTTGTTTTTCTCATGCTGAGGAGCAGACTATGTGTTTGACAATTCCTATAATGTAAGGGTTAAATTAGGGGTTTGACAAAAATAAGAAAGCAGCTTTTAATAACTTAAGTTTTAATGAGAATATAGTAGAGTTGTAAATTAATATTATCCCTTTAAGCCAGAGAAAAGAAAACTTCTAGCAGCTTTTCAAATTAACAATCTAGTTTTACTAAAATAGAGATAGAAAAATGAATATAGTAAAGGAGGGAAATATAGGAAAGAGGTACCACCCAAAAAGTTCAAGAAAGAAAAAAATAAAACTAACAGCCCAAACCAAAAGCCAAAAAGCCCTCTAAAGGCTAAAACCCTCTCAGTAAGCTCAGGCTCACCTTTTATATTCCAGCAACTAAATGCTAAGCATCAACCCAACACACTCCCAGCAGCCAACTTCCCTCCAACTGCTAGCACCTGTCAGCAACTGACTCCCCAACCAACTGACCCTGGCCCTTTTTTATAACCCCTTCTTACCTCATTTCCTGTCTCTTTGGTTTCTACTTCCTTTCACTATGGGCTGGTTAATCTCTACACATCTCTATGGTAAGAGGACCTCCAGGTCCCCCGTTAAATTAGAGAAAAGGAATAAAGAATTCCTTTTTACAGTACTACAGCTATGATTTTACTGGGGCCCATTTTCATTTTTGGAGGCTACACCTTTTAAGTTCCAAGAATACAGAAACATACAGAAAATTTGGAAAAGTTAGAACCCAAACCCACAAATTTGATTAAACATTTTCAAGGGGAAAAATGTATGAGGAAAAGTGGATTAACTCCAATTGCTTGTTTAGAGAAGATTGAGGAAAGGCTTCTAGTTTGTGAAAGATAAATATAATCAATTCTTCTGTTCCAAACAGATGCAGTGATGGATACAGAAAAGTTGTGAAGGAAAAATTTCTGACAGTTGAAAATGAAAGTTGATAAAGACTAGACTGTAGTCATTAGAATTAGGTGAAGGAATTCCCTTATGTATGTGGAAGGAAAGCTTTAGTATTGTCTTCTTAGGCTACAAGTCTGTCAGAGACATTTGATTTATATACATATAAATTGGCAGAATTATCCCTACTAATTGAAATTTTCACTTCCTGGGCAAGATCTTCATAAATGCTCAGAAACAAAGATAAAATTCCAGGGTCAAAATAAAACAAAATTTCAGAATTTGATCAAATTGATCAAATCCAGTGATATGATATCACTCAAAATTCTTTTTTACCCATGATCAAAGGTGAATGAATTAATGAAAACCATTTATTAAAAACCTATTGTATGCAAAGCACTGTATTATGGCTAGGGACACAAATAGAAAATTAAGACAGCCCTGGCTTTCAAGGAGCACACATTCTAATGAGGGAGATAGATATATAGAAGGATTCAGCTGCAAGTTGGATAGAAAAGTTCTAGGTTCTGAGGTGGTGAAGCACATGGCAACACATCAATATATTTGTATTAATAAAATCCTATTAATTTGTGATGCTAAACAATTTGATTAAATTAAATTAAAATAAACAATTCTGTGTCAAAGACTTTAGAGGCAATAATTTTATTTTCTTCTCCTTCAGTACTTGTGGCCAAAGGGCCCACAGAAACAGTTGGCATATTCCCTGGGAAAGAGGGAGAAGGGAGTTCTTCTTAGAATGATGGAGGTGGGGACTGGGCTAGAAACAAAACTAATGGGCCTTGGAAGTGTTGTCACTCCTGGGGTCCTTGGTCTTAGATACTCATAGGTGGCAGGTGGTCAGTAGTTGGTGACCTCAAGAGATACTTATATTAATCGAATTAATCAAAATCTTTCACAAATCATTGCCATAATTAGTTCTGAAAGGCATCCTTCCTTGATTGAACAGGCATTTGTCTTTAAAAACTGGTATGGTTTTCAATTAAAAATGATAATATATTTTAGTGCAGGACATTGTTTCAGAAGGAATAGTTAAAGAAAGAATGATCCTAATATTATTTTGTAATATATAGCCTCAAGAGGGAAAGGGGCAGGGCAGAGCTCAGCTTTCACATGAACACAGCTTTCTTTACAACTCTTTTAAAATCTTATTTTTTGGGTGCAGCTGGGTAGCTCAGTGGATTGATAGGTAGGCCTAGAAAGGAGTTCGTAGGTTCAAATCTGGCCTCAGATACTTCCCGTCTGTGTGACCCTGGGGAAGTCACTTAACCCCCATTGCCTAGCCCTTATCACTCTTCTGCCTTGAAACTAATTCATAATATTGATTCTAAGGTGTAAGGTAATGGTTATTAAAAAATCTTATTTATTTTTTCCAATTACACATAAAAACAATTTTTCACATTTGTTCTTAAATTTTTGAGTTCCAAATTCTCTCTCTCTCTCTCTCTTTCTTTCTCTCTCTTTCTCTCTCTCTCTCTCTTTCTCTCTCTCTCTCTCTCTCCCTCCCTCCCTCCCTTATCCCCTCCTTGAGAAGTCAAGCAGTTTGCTATATAGATTACATATGTACAGTCATGCAAAACATATTTCAATAATAGCCATATTGTGAAAGAAAACACAGACTAAAAAAAGAGGAAGAAAAATAAAGATTAAAAAAAAAGTAGGCTTCCATTTGCATTCAGATTTCATCAGTTCTTTTCTTGGAGGGGGATAGCATTTTTCATCATAATCTTTTGGAATTGTCTTGGATCATTCTATTGCTGAGAACAGCTAAGTCATTCACAGTTGATCTTCATACAATTTTGCTGTTACTGTGTACCTACCATGTTCTCTTCTGATTCTGCTCACTTCACTATGTATGAATTTGTATAAGTCTTCTCAGGTTTTTCTGAAACCATCCCTTTCATCATTTCTTATAGCACAATTGTATTCCATCATAATCGTGTATTACAACTTGTTCAGCTATTCCTCAGTTGACAAGCATTTCCTCAAATTCCAGTTCTTTGCCACCACCAAAAGAGATGGTTTTCCCCAGTAAAGTCAGAGCAAGGGATTAAGAATTTCTTTTTATAATTTTGGTCATTTATGACTATATATTGTATACCTAATACATTCCACTAGTCTGCCACTCTATTTCCTTTTTAAAATTAAAAAAAATCCCCATATTTATAAAAACTTTTTTAACATTCACTTTTTAAATTTTTGTGTTCCAAATTCTCTCCCTCTTTTCTATTTTCTCTCCTTCCTTCACTAACTCCTTCCTCACTGAGACAATAAGCAATCTGATATATATATATTTACATATTATATATATGTATTTGCATACATATATAACATATACAATCACATAAAATATTTTTCTATATTGGTAATTTTTTGGAAGTGATCACAAAGTTAAAAAAAAGAAGTGAAATATAATGTTTTAGTCTGTATTCAGATTCCATCAATTCTTTCTCTTATAGCAAATGGCATTTTTCATCATGAATCTCTGGGATTGTCTTAAATCACTGTATTGCTGAGAATAATTCAATCACTCACAGTTGTTCGTCAAAAAATATTGCTGTTACTGTGTACAATGATCTTCTGATTCTTCTCACTAAACTTTGCATCAGTTCATGTAAGTCTTTCCAGGTTTTTCCTGGAAAATTGAGTTCAATGGTTTTCTTTCTTTTTTAATAACATTTACTTTGGTTTTTAGCATTTCCAATTTTCTGTTTAATTGGGAATTTTTCATTTGTTATTTTTCTAGGGTTTTTTAATTATATTCTCAGTTCATTAATGTGTTCTTTCTCTATTTTATTGACGTAAATGTTTAAACATATAAAATTTCTCCTAAGCTACATCCCCTAAGTGTTGGTAGGTTGTCTCATTGCTGTCATTCTCTTTAATGAAATTATTGATTGCTTTAATGATCCATTTTTTGACCCACTAATTCTTTAGGATAAGATTATTAGGTTACCAATTAAAATGTAATCTATGTTTCCATGGCCCTCCAGTGAATATAAGTTTTATTGCATTATGATCTGAAAATAATGCATTTAATCATTCTGCTTTTCTGCATTTGGTTGTGAAGTTTTTACCCCAATACATGGCTAGTTTTTGTATAAGTGCCATTTACCACTGAAAAAAAGGTATATTCCTTTCTTTTCCCATTCAATTTTCTCTAGAGCTCTATCATTTCTAACTTTTCTGAAAATGTATTCATCTCCTTAACTTTCTTGTTTTTTTAAATTACATTTATCTAGTTCTGAAAGGGAAAAGTTGAGGTTCCTCTACTAGTATAGTTTTACTGTCTAGTTCCTCCTGTAACTTATTTAGCTTTTCCTTTTTGTTGTTTGTGGTTACCTTTTTAGCAAAATGTGATTTCTCTACTTATCTTTTTTAATTAGCTATATTTTTGCTTTTACTTTATCTGAGATCATGACTATTACCCCTGATTTTTTTTTACATCAGGTGAAAGCATAATAGATTCTGCTCCAACACCTTAGTTTTACTCTGTGTGTGTCTTTGTTTCAAGTATGTTTCTTCTAAACAACATGTTGTCAGATTCTGGTTTTTAACCAACTCTGCTCTCTCCATTGTATGAGTGAGTTCAAATCATCCACTTTCACAGTTATGATTACTAATTATTATTTCCTGCAATCCTAATTCTGTGCCGGTTTGTCCTTCTCTCTCTTTTTACCATGTTCCCTCCTCAAAAAGGTTGTTTTTCTTCTAACCACCAATCCCTGCTCCCTTCAAGCATCTGCTACCTTCTCTTATTCCACTTCCCTCCTACTTCCATGTAGGGAAAGATAGATTCTATAGCCAACTGATTGTATATGTTATTTCTTCTTTGAGCCAATTCTGATGAGAGTAACGTTCAAACATTAACTTGCCCCATCTTCCTTTCTATTATAAAAGCTCTTTCTTTCATGCTTCTTTTATACAACATAATCTATCCCATTCTACATCTTCCTTCCTATATCTCCCAATACTTTCCTCTTTTTCACTCCTTAATTTTATTTTTTTGAAATCATCCAATTTTAAACTCACACGATGCCCTTTCTCTATGTAGACTCCTTTTCACTGCCCTCATAATGATAAAGTACTTAGGAGTTACAAGTATCATTTACCCATGTAAGAAAGTAAACAATTTAACTTTATTGAATTCCTTACAATTTCTCTTTCTTCTTTATCTTTTTATGTTTCTCCTACTCTTATATTTAAGAATCAAGTTTTCTATTCAGTTCTGGTGTTTTCATGAGGAATACTTGAAAGTTTTCTATTTCATTGAATATCTACTTTTCCCCCTGAAGAATTATATTCAGTTTTTCTTGGTAGATTATTCTTGGTTATTATCCTAACTCCTTTGTCCTCTAGAATATCATATTCAAGGCTTCTGACCCTCTAAGGTAGAAACTGTTAAAATCTTGTGTAATCCTGTGACTCTATGATGGTTTAATTCATTCTTTCCAACTTACTGAAAGATTTTCTTCTTGATGTGGGAGCCCTGGAATTTGATTAAAATATTCCTGGGAGTTTTTCTTTTGGGATCTCTTTCAAGAGGTGATTGTTGAATTCTTTAAATTTCTATTTTATTCTCTTAGAATATCAGGATAATTTTCTTTAATAATTTCTTGAAATATGATGTCAAGATTCTTTTTTTATTATGGCTTTCAGGTAGCCCAATAATATTTAAATTATCTCTTTTCAATTTATTGTTCTAGGTTAGTTATTTTTTCCAATGAGATATTTCATATTTTCTTCTATTTTCATTCTTTTGACTTTGTTTTATTGTTTCTTGATGTCTCACGGAGTCATTGGCTTCTACCTGCCCAATTCTAATTTTTAAAAAATTATTTCTTCAGCGTAGTTCTGTACTTTCTTTTCCATTTGGCCAATTCTACTTTTTCAAGAAATTCTTACTGTAATTAAACTTTGTACCTCATTTTTCACTTGGTCAAATTTGCTTTTTAAACAGTTCTTTTTAGTGGATTTTTTGGGACTCTTGTAATAATATTTGGTCTATTCTGTTTTTTAAGGTGTTATTTTTTTCAGTACTTTTGTGCCTATTTTACCAAGCTGTGTACTCTTTTTTGTTTATGATTTTCTTTCATCATTCTCATTTCCTTAATAATTTTCCCTTGACCTCTCTTTTTGCATTTAAAACATCCTTTTCAAAACAAGTATATGATTTAGATAAAACGAGTGGATGATTTAAATATGAAGAGTGATGGTATAAATAAATTAAGGGAACATAAAATAGTTGATGTAGCACCTCTATGGAGAAGGGAAGAATTTATAACCAAGCAAGAAATAAAGAGTATTATATAAAACTAAAAAGCTTTTGTACAAACAAAACCAATGTAACCAAGATTAGAAGGGAAATAACAAACTGGAAAAAAATTTATAACAAATTTCTCTGATAAAGGTCTAATTTTCAAATTTGTAAAGAACTAAGTTAAATTTATAAAAATATAAACCATTCCCCAAATGACAAATAGTCGAAGGTGTTATAAGTAAAGTTATGTGTGTGTGCAGAGGGCAAAAGCATGGGACAGCAGAGTAAGGAATTCTAGAATTCTACTGAGAAGAGTCAGTTAGCTTGTGGGGATTCATTCTCTTTTTACCTGGAGAGGGACTGGATACCTTCCTTTGCTGGCTGTGGTATATCTGGATTTTTCCATCCTACCTGCTTCCCTGTTACTTGATTGAAACATCTATTGAGCTTCCTGAGTGATCCTGTACAGCTGAGCCATCTGTCTGTGAGAATCTGGTTGAGATCCTTTGGATCCAAACCCCCTCTTTGGGCCCTGTCCTGCCTAGTTGCTTAACTACCTCCATTATCACCAAAAGGGAGGTTGTTTTGGGTTAGTGTAGGATATTTGTATTAGGGTCTGGGTCCCTAGACAGATAGGTAAATTCAGTGTTGGGGAAAATCCACAAAGATTCCTGGTGACAAGACATTTAGATTTTGTAGGATTTAGATAGAAACTTTTAGATTAAGTTGTCCACTTACCTTCTTACCTATAGAGGTCCAACTCTGTATTAACAGGGATTTGAATGGCATTTGAAAGGCATCAGATTGATAAGAATGAAGCAGAATAATTGAGAACAGCCAGGCTAATGGTTAGTTCATGACTGCTCCAAAAAGTCTCTGAGGTTTTTTTTTAATTATATATCTTTTCAAAGAGCAGTTTCTTACAAAGCACAATTGAGTTCACAGCTACATAAACACCCAAGGTTAAAGAGTTATCTCATGCTTGGTATATGGCTTCCAAAAAATTTCTCTCATGAAGATTATATCCAGATGAGACAAGATCCAAGGTTAAAAATAAGTCTCACTTTATCTAAGAGTTATTTTAGTAAAAAGTTTCCATACTTGAAAAGGTATGTTAAAGAATAGACCTTTAAGATTAGGGTTTATTTTGTCATTGGAAAGTACCTAAGCGAGAGTGGAATTTGTCTGGGTCTGCTTTACAGTGTCCTTGGAATGTCTGAAAGCAAGGAAAAAAGATATAGAGCAGCTTCTGCTAATTTCTGCTATTTTGGCTTGGGGAAAAACTATTAACTCCTTAACTACTGGTTTACTATATGGTACTTAGAGGCTTTCTATAAAACTTGAGGCTATCCTAAAAAATTAAATTAATATGTTTTCGATAATAAAAGGAGCCACAGAGAGGGGTCCAAATTTTGATCTCAGATAAGCCATCCATTCTGTGTCCTGACTTTCAGGGCACAAAAATCAAATGCAGGGCCTTGCCTATCTGCTTTGATCTTGATGGAGTCCAGATAAAAACTCTATTAAAGGACCCTATTTTTCTGAGTGGCTCCCAACACTTACCTTTCCTTTATTACAATTAAACAACTTTTATATATTGTCGACGTGGAATCTAGAGACCCTATCTCTATGGATTTGAGTTTCATTTCAATGTCTGGCTCTACCAGCCTTGTACTTGGGTGGCCTTCCCAGAACCTAGGTTACTCTTCTGATACTGGCCTAAATAACGTCCAATCCCATCCCCCAAACCTACTTATTATTTCAAAGGATATAAACCAGCAATTTTCAGATGAAGAAGTCAAAGCTCTTGATAATCATATAAAAAATGTTCTATGTCACTCTTGATTAGAGAAATGCACATAAAACAACTCTGAGGTATTAATTCATACCTATCAGATTGGCCAATATGACAGTAAAGGAAAGTGATAAATATTGGACAGGATGTGGCAAAACTGGGACATTAATGCATTGTTGGTAGAGTTGTGAACTGATCCAACTATTTTGATGGGCAGTTTGGAACTATGTCCAAAAGTTTATGCAATTGAGCATATCCTTTGATCCTGTAATACCACTACTGGGCCTGCATCCCAAAGAGGTAATAAAAATGGGAAATGAACCTTTTTGTACAAAAATATTTACAGCAGTTTCTTTTGTTGTGGCAAAGAATTTGAAATTGAGGGGATGCCCATCAACTGGGGAATGACTGAACAAATTGTAGTACCTGTTGGTGATGAAATACTACTGTGTTATAAGAAATTATTAGCAGGATGATGTCAGAAAAAGCTGGAAAGATCTATATGATGTAGAGTTAAATAAGCAGAACCAGAACATTGTACACAGTGACAGCAATATTGTATGATGATTAACTGTGAAAACTTAGCTACTCTCAACAATGCAATAATCTGGGATGATTCTAAAGGATTTATGACAGGGAATGTTATCAAACATTATCAAACAAAGAACTGTTGGATACTATCAAAGCATACTATCTTTCACATTGATTTATTTATGCTTTTATTTTGAGGTTTTGGTCTTGTATGAATGTGCTTTTACAACAATGACTATTATGGTAGTGTGTTTTGCATGATAATACATATATGGCCTCAATCAAATTGCTTACCATTTCTGAGTCAGGGGAGGGAAGAGAAGGAGATGGTTTGGATCTTATAATTTTGGGAAATGTATGTTGAAAATTATTATTGCATGAAATTGGAAAAATAAAATATCTAAATTTAAAAAAATTATAAAGAGATAAAAGTAAAAAAGAATCCTTTTTGAGTCTTCCAAAAATTCATGTTGGGCTTGTGTTCAATTAAGATTTTGCATGTAGCTATTTTGACGTCTTTTTCTGAGTTTCTTTGCATTAACTAAAAAAGTTGATTTCTTTCTCATTGAAACATTCAAATTTATAATAACAGGGATAGTTATTAAACATCTAGTTCCCAAGCTTAGCATTAAAGAGACTAATCTATAAAGATTTATAAAATAATTAAAAAGTGGGTATTAATTCTTCTCTTTGATTTCCTTGATTGGTAACTGCCGGAAGCCATCGAGGCTGTGAGGTTAGCACGGCTACTCACAAGCTCTGACAATCCAGCACGGCAGGTTGTCAGGACGATGGAGATTCCACACACAGTTTACCCTATATGATTCTTTTTACAGTGACATTCACTTACATTGAAATTATTGCAATCAATATCCTTATCCAGCTCAAAGGAGACACAGAAAAACAATACAGGTTCATGGCAAGAACAATCACAGCCAAAGACTACCCACTATCCAAAAATAAACCCCTGTACAACCCCTTAGAGTATAGAAATTTCCCCTAGAATCAGCCCAGCAGAAAACCAGCAGTTAGTGAGTTAATGCACGTTTCTAAAGTTCCCAGCAAGAAAATACCTAGCCTGAGTTTGTTCCCAAACTCCTACAGACCATAGAAACAGTGAAACACAAAGAAATTAAGGCAATGACAAATTAGCACAGAATCACCTTACCAGAACTGTATTCTTAGTGATCCTATAACAGAAAAAACACCATGGGAACAAAACATTGGACCAGACTGATATTATTGTATCTTATTGGATGTAATCAACTACCATAACTATCTCCTTGATTGATGATGGGAATGAATAGTATAACATAACTATATACATAATATAATTAGTTAAAATATAATTAACTATTATGTTTAGCTAGGAACTGATGTACTTGTACCTTACACATGGCTGAAAAGAATAAGTTCAAACTAAGCCACCCTGTAATGAATAATTTTTGACAAGCTTGCTTCTTTGTTTAACCACAGTAAGATATTTGGTAAATGTCAATCTTGTGATGTTTCAAAAGTTAATATGTGATTTTGAATGTATGGGAAGAAAAAAAAACCTGTATGAGATCATAAAGAAAAGAGGGTATAAAAATTAAAATCAGCAGATGACACTTCAGATCAGCCACTGCAAACCTACTCGGTCTCTGGCTCTTCTCACTTCATTTTCGTTCAATTGTACCGCCCCCAAGGGGAACTGGACTGCTGGTAACCCCCCAGCAGGTAACCACAAAGAGGCTGACACAGATATCTCAGAGACTTTTCAGGCTCTTCTAGATCCTCCTTTAACTTGTTACATAATTTGTGTTTTAATCTTCCTTGTCTTCATATTAACTTTTTGTGGTCCACTTCCTTTTTATAACTTTGCTCAATTTTTTCCACTTATTTCTTGATTTCTTGTCCCAAGGTTCAGGTTTTTCCATTAGACTATTTTCAGAGCTCCTTCTGAGGAATCTTCCTCTTCCAAGGTGCTTTGATCTAAGGAGAAGTATGATCACTGGTCTCCTGGCCTGTGCTCTGGTCTGTGAATAACCACAAATATTCTTTTCTACTCTAGAACTGTGACCAAAGTCCCTGATCTTACTAATGCTCCTCCTCACCCTGGGATTGCAACTTGGAACCAAGAATGGACAATGCAACAGAGTCCTGTTCCCATTGTTAGTGAAGGGTCCCTTGTAATATCCTTCTGACAAGTTGTCCTATGCTCTCACTATCTGTAGACTGACAGCTCTGGAAGCCACCACCAATTCAGTTGCCTTGCTTGATTCCGTCACCATCAAGGACTGTTGTTGGCTTTCTGGGGTGTAACTGGCTCTGTCCTGTCCTGTGTTGGACTGTATTCCATTTACACCACAATGAGACAGACCTTTTCTGCTAACTCTCTAAGTTCTTGTGATGGAAATTTATTTCACTCTGTTCTTTTTTTTGGATCTGCCACTCTAGAATTTCTTTTGAGGCATTATGAAGGGGAATTTAGGAGATTTCAGGGAGTCTCTTCCTTTACTCCACCATCTTGGCTGTGCCCCTACCCCTCCCAAAACAGGCATTTTCACTGGCTGTGTCCCATGCCTATAATTTTCTTCTTCCTAATATTTGCCCAAACTAAACATAATGTGGAATTCTCAGCTATATGCTAATGTATTTCAGCTATGTCAATGACATAGACTTTATCTGTTTTGTTCCACCTCCATAAAAAGATTTCTTTTCTTTCAACATGGGAAATGGAGATTTCTTTCTGATTCCAAGAGAAAAAGAAGACTTTCTGATTCCAAGCCTAGCACTTCATGTTTAATTCCACCTAATAACCTTTGAACAACAGAATGAAACATAGCTGAAAGAGAATATCTGGAATAGATCTAGTACAAGGAAGAACATGAGTGTTACTTTGGTATTTGTTTTGGAGTATTGTGTGTGTATTGAATATACTTAACTTGTCATTCAACCTCAGGAGTGTAGCCTGGTTGGGGTGGCTGTGGGGAAAATGGATGATAAGAGTGACCTTACTGGGTTAGCTAAGTGATTCCTAATACCAGACTTCTACATGCCTTATAAAATGGCCTTAATCCCCTCTTGAACATATTTATCTTCTGGAATTAAAATGCATAATGGATGTATCTTAGTGTTAGAGCATTATTGTCTCATATCACAAATTCATTGAAGAAAAGATTAGAGCAGGAATGGGTCTTAGAGGTCATTTAATCAAACTTCTTTATTTTATAGATAAGGAAACTGAGGCCCATGAAGGTTAAGTGACTTGTTGAAGCATTTAAATAATAGAGTCAGAGAAGGAATTGAAATCTGGTCCTCTATAGTTCCAGGGTTCTTTTCATTGAACAAAGTGCCCATTTGAATAGCATCTCTATGAACTTGATGACAAACACAGGGTGTTTCCCCACTTTTTTTATGGGGACTTTCAACCACAGACCTAACAAGGTTAAAGTTGTTTTATGTCTATCAGGAATCCAAATAGGAAGCATTCCTGTCTTCTAGTATGTAGATTCCCAGTTCTCTTTAATATACAACTTTTCTTTTTTTAAATTTTATTTTTGATAAAGCTGCCATTCTCTTCTTGGATCCAATACAACAAATTTTGGCTGAAGCAACTAGCAACTTAATTAGCAACTAATGTACCAAGTTGTAGTAAACATCAACATTTGTCTATGTCATAAGGGAAAAAAAGACACCCACATCAAGAAAATGGCAGCTACATTGCAATATAAAACCCACATTAAAATAAGTTCTTAAAGCTGCTACTAAGATCTTCTGAAAATACTTCTGGTTGTTACTGAAAGTAAGGTGGTGTTGTTCAGTCAATTTCAGAAAGTGTCTAACTTTCCACGACCCCAATTGAGGTTTTCTTGGCAAAGATATAGGAGTAATTTGCCATTTCCTTCTCTAGCTCATTTTATAGAGAGGAGCAGAGGTAAACAGAGTTAGGTGATTTGCTTGGGGTCACACAGGTAGTAAGGGTCTAAGGCTAGATTTGAACCATAAAGAGGAGTCTTATTGATTCCAAGCCTGATGGTCTTTCCACTGGGTCATCTAGCTATCTAACTGAAAGTATATGTTATCATAATTAGAATCATAAAGTCCAGCTTCACAGGAAGGAGTCATCCTGAGATTAGAGACCCTTACCAAATCACCATTCATGAAATAAAGTGTTAAGCAGAAATAACTCAATCAATAAGTAGTACATACTGAGTGCATACTATGAGTAAAGCACCATGTTAAGAACCTGAGAAGGATTCACAAAAATATCTAAGACATGTTTCCTATTCTCAAGGAGCTTACTACCTATTTGAGGAACCAAGAAAATGGAACAAGAAATACTAAATATTAAACTCTGTGTCAAGTGAGCCCAATTTATATATATATAAATTCTGAGAAAAAAAGAAAAATACCTTGTGATGGTCAGAATTTTCACTGAGGAGGTAGAATTTATACTGAACTTACCAGGAGGCATAGTATTTACATGGATTGAGAAGAGAAAGGATAGAAGTCCAAGGCACAATTCTTCACTTTTTTTGGTCTTATTTGGTCTTTATTTTATTTATTTATTTTGTATTTTATTTATTTATTTTGTATTCAATTTATTTTTCATTTATGTTGTATTTTGTCAAAGGCTTTTTCAGCATCTATTGAGATAATCATGTGACTTTTGTTTGTTAGCTTGTTGATATGGTCAATTATGTGGATGGTTTTACTGATGTTGAACCATCCTTGCATTCCTGGTATAAATCCCACCTGACCATGATGAATAACCCTTGTGATTACTTGCTGGAGTCTCTTTGCTAGTATTCTATTTAAGATTTTTGCATCTATGTTCATTAGGGAGATTGGTCTGTAGTTTTCTTTCTCTGTTTTTGGTCTGCCTGGCTTTGGGATCAGTACCATATTTGTGTCATAAAAGGAATTTGGTAGAACTCCTTCTTTGCTTATTATGTCAAATAGTTTGTATATTATTGGATCTAGTTGTTCTTTAAAAGTTTGATAGAGCACTTCCGGTTAAGATGGCGGCAGAGTAAGGAGCAGCTGCTCGATCTCTCCTGACCGAACCACACAGGACCCCTCAAGGGGAAATAAAAACGAGTCCAGAGGAACGAAGGAACCCCACAACAGGGCGCAGCATTGAAGGTACGCAGAATCGGGGCATTTCCACACTTTAAAGGGGTGAAACAGTTCACACTAAAACACGAGAGGAAGAAGCCCCTCCCCCACCCCCCACACC
>NC_058132.1:263049622-263083425 GCF_016433145.1 Gracilinanus agilis | reverse complement strand
CTCTCTCTCTCTCTATATATATATATATATATATATATATCTTGACATTTCCTCCTATACAGTTTGTCACTGTTCCCTCTAAGTAAACTTCTTCTAGTTACCCTGTTGATAATAACAGTTTTTAAGAGTTACCAATATCTTCTTTTCTTAAAGGGATACCAGGCAATTGAACTTATTGGATCCCTTAAAGAAAAGTTTTTTTGTTTTTTTTTTCTTGTTCAAGAATGTCAGGGCAGTTTTTTTTGGATAATTTCCTTTAGGATGATGTCCAAGCTTTTGCTTTTGTCATGATGTTCTGGTAGACCAATAATTCTTTTTTTTTTTTAATTTTTTTTTATTTTAAACCCTTAACTTCTGTGTATTGACTTATAGGTGGAAGAGTGGTAAGGGTAGGCAATGGGGGTCAAGTGACTTGCCCAGGGTCACACAGCTGGGAAGTGTCTGAGGCCAGATTTGAACCTAGGACCTCCCGTCTCTAGGCCTGGCTCTCAATCCACTGAGCTACCCAGCTGCCACCTAGACCAATAATTCTTAAATTGTTTCTTTGAGCTCTGTTTTCCAGATCTTTGGTTGTGTCAATTCTCAAATTTTTCATTTTTAAATTTTGTTTTATATATTCTTGCTGCCTTGTGAAATCATTTGCTTCTAGTTGTTGAGTACTATTTTTTAAAGACTAAATTTCACCCCTGCCTTTTTGGTCATCCTTCTCCTGGTCTGATTTTTTTGTAGATCATCTTTTGCCTTCTTTTGGCCTTCTTTGCTTCGTTTCCAAGCTGATCTATTTTGGCTTTTAAGATCTTATTTTCTTGTTTTAGTTCATGCATTTCCTTTTTTCAATTGTCTTCAGCCTCTCTTGATTGGTTTTTGAGTTCCTGAAGTTCTTGAGTTAATTGGATTTTGAGATCTTCCAAAGTCTGTGTCCAATTCACTGGGGCTTGTTGATCTTCTATTTCATTTGCTCTTTTTTTTTGCTTCCTAGAAAGAAGCTATCAATTATCATTTCTTTTCTCTTTTTCTGTTGTTTACTCATATTTTTTCCTTCTCTGTTATGCTAGGTTAAGCAGATGTATTTAATGAGCTTTGATGAAAGGTCTTCCCCCAGCTGTCAAGGGAGGTTTGTAGTTTCTTTCTCTGTAGTCTATGGGGGAGGGGTGCTGGAGTTTCCCTGCTCTCTCAAGACTTCTTGTCTGTCCAATTGATGTGCCTAAGTCTGTGCTGGGTTAATCTGTAGCACTTAATTTGCCCTGAGGCTAAAACCTCAAGAGAAAAAAGGGGGGTCAAGATGGAGTGTTTTCACTGAGCTGTCCAACAGTAGAGTGCCTCTCCTCTGTCCTGTTGTTAGGCCTGGTTTTCTTTCCTCTCAAAGCGCTTTGTTTTCTATCTGGGTGTGGTAAAGCACATAGGTATGAAGTTTTGCTCTATTTAAGCCACCATCTTATGAGCATTTTTGCTGTGTTTCTTTGCCTTTCTCCTCTCGCCCTGGTGTCTATGTTTAACTCCTTGAGTCCAGTGCCAGCAAGGCTCTCTCTCTGGGCTGGTGTGCTTGCCCCTCCAGAGATTTCAGGGGCCGCTGGCTGGAGACTCCACACAGCCTGTGGGGGAGGGGTCCTAGCATTCCCCTCCTATACCCTCAGACCCAACAGTTCAAGAATTCAAGCCTTTTTCTTGGAGTACCTCTTGAGCTGTCCAGCAGTAGGATCCTCCTGCACTATCCTGTTGTTAGATTTGGTGTTCTTTCTTCTTGAAGAACTTTGTTTTCTATTTTGGTGTTGAAAGTGTGTGGAGGTCTTAAGATTTGCTCCATCTAAGTTGCCATCTTCCCAGAATCCTAAAGTAAATGTTTTTAAATGCATAAAATAAAATACATACATTTATGAAGTAAAACATATAGCTAGGTGGTATAGTGTGCTGGATCTGGATTCAGGAAGACCCCAGTAAAAACCTGGCCTCAGACACTTACCACCTGTGGGGCTCTGGGAAAGTCACTTAATCCTATTTGTCTTAGTTTCTTCAACTTTAAAATGAGCTGGAGAAAGAAATGGCAAATCACTTCAATATCTTTGACAAATCCAGAGTAGAACCATAAATATTTGGACAAAACTAAAGAACAACAAAAATGTACTTTGGTAGTTTATTAAATATTGAGTTCTCTTGTCCTCTGTCATTATTTAAATTTTGTATCTATCTATTTTATCTTCTCCCTTCATCTCCTGTTCCCCCTCAAAATTGTAAAGTTCTTGGGAATCATTTTATATAATTCCCTCCAGCTTTTTCTACATCCCTGTAGCACCTATAACAATTTGCTAAGAAGTCATGACTGGGAATCTTCAAAACTGAGACAAGCAATATGAAAAGTTCCATCATGTTGTGAGAGAAGAGTGGAACATGCATTGATCCATGAGGGGGACAGGAAAAGCTTGAAATGCCAGAAGGTCCCTCCTAGAAAGGTTTTCCACTCCTGCCCCTTCTCTAGGACATAGGCTATATGATAGCTGTCTATTTTAACTATTCTTAATAATTAGGAGCTAAGACCAATGAAGCCATTACTTGGAGGACAGTGATGACCTTTAGAGTAAACAAAAAGATACTGAAAGGGAAGGCCTGAATAAGGACATTTTGTAGTTGGCAAAAATTTTAGGAATTTTCTAGTCCAGTTCAGTCTTGTAGAGGAAGAAATTGAGATCATAGAAAGGGGAAATTCACAGAGGAAGTTTATTTAGCTTTTACTGAGCATGAAACTTGAGATGAAGGAAGGGAACTTAAAGACCACTTATGTTAATCCCCCTATTTTGCAGAGGAAACAGTTCTCCTAACTCCATTTCCATAACTCTTTTTGGCACATAGGCAGATTTGGTTTTCCTCAGGGGCACAATACCTTCCAGAATAGTGGTCCTTGGTCTTATGGTTCAGTATGAGCAGTTGACTTTGTTTCCAAGATCACTCTCCCATCCCCAACCTTTACCCCATTACCTCCAAAAAATCAGGAAAATTTGAGATCCTTGGGAGGAAAATCTTAGAGTAAAGGAAAAAGTTCCCAGATTGGGAGAAGCAGAAGTAGCTCCAGGAAGGTATAGTTTTTTTGGTAGTGATCAAAGGTCTCCCTCCCTTCCTGAGCCTAACTTTGCCTGGCATAAGGCTTAGGTTTCGCCATTCCATTCCACTCTCCATACTACACTGGGAGGTATCCCTTTCTTTGTGGGCTGATCCCACAAATTTCCATCTATTGGCTTCTTGTATGCCTTTTTTGGAAGGGAAAAAGGGACAGAATATGCAGAATAACAGGGTTAAACCATGAAGTGCTTCCATGGCCCATCCCATGGCCCAACCTGGCTCTGATTATTCTCCCACTAGTTTTTTTCCATACTTCCCCCTTAGGGAAATTACTACTGTCAATGCTACTTCAAATTCCTTATCCCATTGTACTGCTCAGTGGTCCCCAGCAGATATCTGGCACTGATGCTGGACAATGCAGAGGGAATCAATAAGATTTGTTGATTTGAATTGACACTATGGTCTGATTATTGGGATTGATTTACTCTTTTCTCCTTATGTGTCTTTCCATAATGTCAGTATATCTGTTCTTTGATATTTAGCACATGAAGTTGCTTTAGTAACCTGGTGTCTCTAAATGTATGCTTTTAATGAGAAAGTATCAAATGATATTCTCTCTTTTTAAGTGATAACAAATTCTTGATTCCTCTTATACTCTTTATAGTATGTACCTGGCCAGGTTCCTTTGGACTAAAGTGAAGGGATCAAGATCATGAGATAAATCTAGTTTAAACCACAGCCATATCCTCTAGTACCAAATGTTTTCATTGAATTTGAGAAAAAAGGGGACTGGAAAGGAGTAACTGGTCAAATCCTGGGTTGATGTTCATTTCATGAGAATGTCTGTTCTGATGGAGAGGTCAAAAAGCAATGGTTCAAAGGTAGACTTTGTGTCACAACTGTAAATTGTATTAAGTAATTTTGACTAAACAGTTCTCTGGATTCAGATTATTTATCTAGGATATAGTGATTTTTGATAGTTGATTTAGTCATTTCAGTTTTTATATATTTTCATTTTTAAAAATTATTTATTGTTTCTTTTCCAAGTTACATGTAGATACAATTATTATTATTTTCTTACATTTTGTACTCGATGTTTTCTCTCCTCTCTTCTCTCCCTTTTCCTCCTTTAAGATTTTAATTAATGTGCAATATTTCAAGTATTATTTTTATAAAGTTTATTATCTGACAAAATAGAACCATGTGACTAAGTTTTTCTACCTGCTCAAAAATCCCTGCTCCACCAAAGCCTCAACAGGAAGGAGAGTGAGAGGCAGAGCTACACTAAATTTATATCCTGACTATGTCAGCTCGTAATGACAGGAAGTGAGTAGGATGCTGGGGATCAGAGTTTTGCTGGGGATCAGAGTTTTGTTGGGGATTGGAGTTTTTAGGGTAACAGATTCTAATTACACACTCCCTTCTCCCCTCTCCCTGAGATGGCAGGTAATATGATATAGGTTTGCAGGTGCTGTCACGCAATACATATTTTCATGTTCGTCATGTTGTGAAAGAAGACATGTTGCTCATTGGAGAAAAAAAGCTCATGAAGGAAATAAAGTGAAAATGGTACACTTCAATCTGTAGTCAGACTCCAGCAGTTTCTTCTATGATAGTGGATAGCTTTTTTCTTCATGAATTTCTTGCATTTGTCTTGTCTTGCATTGCTGATAACAGTTAAGTCATTCACAGTTGATAATTATACATTATTGCTATTACTGTATATGTATTCTCATGGTTCTGCTCATTTCACTTTGCATCATTTTATGTTTTTCCAGGTTTTTTTATGATCATTCTATTCATCATTTCTTATGGCACAGTAGTATTCCATTGCCATTATGTACCATAGGTTGTTTAGCCATTCCCCAATTGATGGCCATCCCTTTGGTCTCTAGTTCTTTGTCACCACAAAAAGAGCTATTATAAATATCTTCGTACAAGTAGGTTCTTTTTCTCTATTTTTTATCTCTTTGGGATACAGAGCTAGTAGTGGTATTGCTGGATCAAAGGGTAGTTTTTTAATATATTTTCTTAATATTTATTAACAAATAAGGTAGTAATATAATTTAATTCAGTTTTGTAAGGATTTTTTAGTTGCCTTCTATATTCTGAGCACTGTACTAGGTATTAGGGATGCAAAGATAAGAATGAAAACAGTCTCTTGTTTTCAAGCAATTTATAATCTGTTGGCCAAGGAAAATTGGTTTGATCAGTATGGCTCTAGCCCCCAAAGATGCAAGTATGCCAAAGATAATAAGACTGAGAATTATCTCCATGCCACCCCAGTCCCTGCCTCTTGATTAGATTGGTACAATTAAGAGTTAAGTTCCCCACATCTCTGACCCTCATTTCTCACTCTTATTGGGCACTGTCAAAAATTCCATCATTTTGTTGGTCCCAGCTATATTACTATCTTATCTTGTGGATAACAGAGCAGTCTTCTATTTGTGTCAGTTTGTTCTTTGTCTAAAACTCTGTAAGTAGTAGGGAGTTAGGTGGCTCAGTGGATTGAGAGCTAGGCATAGAGATGGGAGGTCTTGGGTTCAAATCTGACCTCAGACACTTCCCAGCTATCTGATCCTGGGCAAGTTACTTAACCCCACTACCTAGCTCTTATCACTCTTTTGCCCTGGAATCAATATACAGTATTGATCCTAAGACGGAAGGTAAGGGCTTAAAAACAAAAGAAAACAAACAATTCTGTTTATGTTTGAGCCCTAGAATATCTGGGCCTTTGACTGGAGTATTAAAGTCATTATGTTGTTCCATATCCAGAAGCATTCCACTGGGTGCTGCCCTCAGCTAGGAGCACAGGTGATGTGAACTGCAGTCCTGAACTTTCCATATTGGTGTCTGTCCTCTTCTTGCACTTGGCTGAAGTTCTGTTCCCTACTATCCCTGTGTGACTCCTCTGTTATTCCTCTGAACTCTCTTCTATCACATAATTCACTGTAGGAAAATATATACTTAGATAAGTAATTTCATCTCTCTCTCTCTCTCTCTCTCTCTCTATCCACTCTCTCTCTCTCTCTCCACTCTCTGTCTATTCTCTCTGTTTATCTATCTTTCATTATTTCTCACCTATTTATTATCATCCATTAGTTTTGTTATGACAGTTATTGCGTAGTTATCTTTTTTACTCAATTTTAATAAATTATATGACCTCTAAAATGTCAGTCATTTGGGTCCTAGGAAATGAGTTTGATTGAAAGCAAGTTTCCTAAATATATGGTGTTAGTGAGTCAAATTAGGATTTGTATGATTTTTTTTTAACATTTCAGCATGATATTTCATTTCTTTTCCCCTAGGCTAAATTTTAAACACAACTAGTAAGAGCAGTTAAACCTTTCCCAAATATGTCTATATTGGGAGGTGGCAATATAGTTTAGTCTAAGAGTTTGCAGCGCAGCACTCTTGAATGAATAGTAGAGATACTATAGGTACTGAGAGTCTACGTAGATGCACTTTGACAAGAGAAAACAAAATGGTAGGTGCCTCAAGTGCAGTACCTGGTAGACAAACTATACATTATACTCTCTTGATGGATGATTAATTAATTTAATCTATTAATCTGTGGATTGCAGAAAGCAGGGTGCTATTTTTATTGTAGTACTACCAAGCTCTCACCAATGATCACATATACAAAGTAATTTTGGGTGGGGGGTAGGTGCTAACATTAGGGGGATCAGTTGAACGCTTGTGATATTTAAGCAGAGCTTTGAATGAAGCTAGGGATTTGAAAAGGTAAAGGTGAGCAGGGAAAAAGCATGGGAGCCAGCCTATGCAAAGGGATTGATTAGGACTGTCCTGTTAATTAAACAGCAAGTAGGCTATATTGACTTCAAGGTAAAATATATGAAGAAGAACAAAGTGGAATAAATCTTTAAAAAAAAAAAGACAGAAACTAGATTTTGAAGAGCTTTGAATGCCAAAAAGAGTTTTTATTTTATTTAGGAGGCAATAGTCACTGAAGTTTCTTAAGAAGGAGGAGGAATTTATGCTTTAGAAATACTAATTTGATAAGTCAACGGAGGAGAGAGATTAAAGGCAGGAAGATTCATTAGAAGGTCATTGCAAAGACTCTGGGCAAGAAAAGATGAATGTCTGAACTAGGGTGGCTATGTTGATTTATGGGGAAAAAGTTGATTTATGGAAGACACGTGACAAAGCTAAGGTCAATAACTTAGCAAATGTTTAGATATGGGAAGTGAGGTCAAGGGAAGAATAGAAGCTGACTCCAACACTGCATATGAATCTGGGTGACTGAAAGGATGGTGGAACCCTTGGCAGAAATAGGGAATTAGGAAGAAGGATATATTTAGGGGGAGAGAAAATAAATTATCTAGATCATAGGTGATTTAGGCAGCTGATAACATAGGACTTGGATCCTATGAGAAAGATGGCCACATCATGAAGTCAGCCTGTAAGGCATTTGCATAGAGATGACAATTAAACCCCATACAAGATGATAAGGTCACTGAGAAAGATAAAGGGATTGGGGAAGAAGGATGAGGGCAGAGCCCTAGAGAGCACTTACATATGGCACATAAAATTTACTTTGTTGTTCCCTTGTTTCACTTGCCTTCAATTCTTCATAACCCAGTTTGGGGTTTTCTTGGCAAAGCTATTAAGGGGTTTTCCATTTCCATTTCCAGCTCATTTTACAGCAGAGGAAGCTTGGGCAAGCAGGGTTAAGTGACTCACCTAGGGTCACACAGCTATTAAGTATCTGAGGCCAGATTTGAATTCAGGAAGAAGAATCTTCCTGACTCAGGATAGATCCACTGAGCCACCTAGCTGCCCAAGATTCACTTAATGGCTAAGTAGAGAAGGCTAGGGTTAGGATATATGTATAGAAAGTATAGGAAAAACAAAGTTGCTGCCTTTTAGAAGCTTCTATAGCTGTGGAATATCACCTTTTGGGGAATTCCTAGTTGTTCCCACCATCATTATATTATGACCTCTAAGATTTTCATTTTTGTCTGTCTTACTATTTGTATACTGATTTTCCGCATTTTTTTCTTTTATTTTCCTTTTGTTTCAATTTCCATTTCTCCTCTAGCTTTCTTCTAATCACTTTCATTTTCCTTTTTTCTTCTCTTTAAGAAATTTGTTTCCTTTCTAAGTCTCTTCAGCTTTATCTTTGAGGTAGAAAAAGCATATCCTGCTGATTGAGTTCTCCCTTTCAAACTTTACCTATTCTTAGAGCCCAGAAGGAGGATTTCATTCTTTAATATGTTTCAAAGGCCACCACTATAAACATTGTGTTCTTTTAAATACCAATAGAGGGAGATAGAAGGTACTCACAGAAAACTGCTGTTAGCTGGCCTTTTATTCTCTGAAGAGCTTTCCACCTTTAAGAAACAGAATAGCTCACAGCTATTATGGCTTTGATGAGATATGACCACTAGGTAAAAATCACTTTTTGAAATAATATAGCCCGTTTAGGCAGTAACATCTTGTTCAAATGAAACTAGAGCAAATTTAGATTAATACAAATACCTTCCAGATTTTCGTTCAGCAGGAAAGTGGAATTACCATTACACTTATTTCTGTGACAAATGTCACTTTCTTCAGTTAACACATGGGTTTGGAGCGTGTTTTGTACCATATCTGCCAGACAAATTGTCCAGTAACAGAATACTCCTAAACTAGAAAGTAGAATATTAAGCCTGTATTGTAAATGTAACTATTTTTCCAGTTATTAAGGAATTAATTATCCAGTTTATGGATTTTCTATCCTCTATTTTTCTGTCATAGTTCAGAGATTGACACAGGATAGAGACTGCTCTAATAAGGGTTTTTTAAATTTTTAAAATTTAATTTAATTTAATTATTATTTTAAAAAAACCCTTGCCTTCTGTCTTGACTCTAAGGCAGAAGAGTGGTAAGGGTGGGCAATGGAGGTCAAGTGACTTGCCCAGAGTCACACAGCTGGGAAGTGTCTGAGGCCAAATTTGAACCTAGGACCTCCCGTCTCTAGGCCTGGTTCTCAATCCACTGAGCTACCCAGCTGCCCCCATCTAAGAAGGTTTGCTAGAGTACTTGTTGCCAAATTTGGGTAATGCTTTGACCAGAGAAGAAGGTAAATTACTGTAAGAATAATAATCCTAGATAACATTTATGTAGTACTTTATAATTTCAAAGTTTGGAGAAGGGACCTACTTTCCTTGCTAGCACCACCACTACCAGTTCCAACTGCCATTGATGGGTAGGTAGGATCAAGGGGCTTGGGAACACAGCTCTGCCTCCTATTGCCATTTTGTTGTACTTTGAACCCAAACCCTGTAACTATCATCCCAGTAAGAAAACCCTCATGGAGATGCAATCTGGTGACTGCTTCTTCAGGTCCAAAAAGGAAGGCCTGAACAAGAAAGTTCTTACCACCAAAGTCCTTGGCATTGTTTAAGTGGTTCATCATAAATTGGTATGATTTTAGTAGTGGAATTAATTGTGACATCATTTCCATTGTACTCTAAGATTGATGAGGCCTTTCCATTGGACTTGCAGTTGAAACTTTTGGACTGTGCTGTCTCCCTTATAAGCTCCTTGGAATCAGGGATCATCTCACTTTTCCAGCCTATTTCAAGCTTATTTTTCTTTTCATGTCCCAGCATTTAAAATAACAAGTACTTAGCAATTTTTAAATTCATTCATTTATTTACTCATTCATTTTTCAAAGTGCAGTAAATAGCTGATTTCTTAAGAAGTGTCATCCTTGTTAACTACAGTTAATTAAGAATCATTTGGATTTTTGCCATTTTTCTCCTTTTCTTTTTTATTTCAATTTCTGATACTCCTTACTCTGGTATTAAAACCTTCAATAATCTGAATATAATATATTTTTAATCTTATCTCTTGATGCCTTCTTACTTGAACTCTAGCCAGACTGGTCTACCTATTGACTCTTAATAACATTCTTTTTTTGGGATACCTACAAAAGTATGGCAGGAGGGAAATAGATTATAGCTAAGACTACGTGGAGAAAAGCAAATAAACTACTCCAATATCTTTGTTAAGAAAGTATGTTCTATGTAGTCATGAAGAGCCAGACTCTACGGAACAATGAGACAAAAATAAAACTGTCCTGCCCTCATGGGTATTATAACGTGCATACAAATATGTTTAATACCAGGTAATGCAAAGAAAGAAGAGAAAGCACTAACAAATAGGATTTAGGGGAGATGGAGAAAGACTTCTAGGGGGAGTTCTGTGCTGAGTCTTAAAAGAAAATGAAGTTTCCAAAAGACCCAGATGAATAAGGGAGTGCTTGCTAGGTATGGGGACCCATATAAATAAGTGGAGATGAATTTAGAGAACAGCTAGCAACTTTCTTAATGAAAGGAAGAAGTATGAAATCAGGCTGGAGACATAGGGGTATACTTCCTGAAGCTAAACTAAAGTGATCAGGCATTTTGCAGTTCTCATGATATTTAGATTTCTCTGAAGTACATAGGGAAAAATTTGTGGCAAACCCACTGGGTCCAAGGCAGCAGATGTTTTTCTGAGACAACAAGGTTTTGATTAAGTATCTAGAGAAAAATCAACTATATTCTCAGATTTTTCTCAATTTTCTACATCAAAACAAGTCTTTTCCTGCCAAATTTTCATAATACTACAAATTGGAAAGCCTGAGTGAGCTCGGGAGACAGCAAACAGTATTTTTTCTCTCCTGTTTACTCTCATATCTCCTCATATTTTGGTACTGTCACCAATACAAAAGGTCACACCCATATTAATGAAGCCTGGCTCCTTTGTGGCCATGGACTATACATATTTTTTAAGGCTGTATCAAACTAAATAAAGAATACCATCAAAAGATGTTTGACTTATTTGTGGACTATCAGGTCAAGACCAGAGCCTTGAGAAAGCTATCTAATGGACTCATGAATAGTCACTGTCACTCTGGATGTTATAATGGCAAAGGATTTTCAAAGCCCTAAATGAAAAGGTGACTCCTCACTCCAAAGGTGAGGATTATTCTGGAGGCAAATAATCTTTCTGAAAAATGACCTTCAAAAATGGCTTATTAATCATTTATAGTGTAAAATCTATACTGAAAAAAATTCTTTTTGGTATAGGTCTGAAGCAGGTTTAATATCCTTCTAAGCAGGTATAAGTATGGAGCTATTTCTATATTACATAAAATGTAAGACTTTTCATTGAGTCAATCATTGGTTGATGACCTTGCTAAAATTGTATTCTTTGTTTCTTTTGATCCCAGATCAATGTGTTCTTTATTTCTGAAGTTCATTTTCTTTTCATGGTAACTACTGTAAATGGACCTGGTTCCGAATGACCCAAAAGAGCTGACAGATATAAACTGAGTCTCTTGGTACACTAGCAACAGCATGTATTTTCTGAAAGTATAGACATGCAAGTGGAACAAAGAAAACCTAGTCTTACCTGCTCAAAGACAGGATGCTGGTAGTCATTTTTCTTAGAGAAAAAGGGGGAATCTGAGAAGAACAAATCAAGGAAGGGTGTATGGGATGTTGCTTGACTCACATCATGGGTGTTTTGAAAAGTCTAAATATCAGAGACACCATAATAGTGGTAATTGTCTGAGGCTAGCTGGATCTGCTCTGCTTCTTCTTTCTTCTGGGATCAGTAAGGCACTTTCTCAAGGGTTGCCATTGTGTCAGAGATAGCATTCCCATGTCCCATTTAGTGGTTATTGAATTGTCTTCCTCCTGTATAGCTGGAAAGAAGGCAGCTCAAACACCAAGTTATAATCTAAATTCTTTCCACACTGCACTTTCCACACTTAATTATTCTGATTTTTCTTTGAAATCATTCTCCCAGATATGTACTCCATCCTTTGGGCTCTAGGTATTTTCTTTGTCTGTTCTCCATGCTTGGAATGTTCCCCCTTCTTATCTCTGCCTCCTGGCTTTCTTCAAATACCAACAAAAATCCCATCTTCTATAGCAGTGACAGCAAACCTTTTAGAGACAGAATGCTAGGCCCTACCTCCACCCCATCCCCCAGCCCAAGTTCAGGGTACACACACCCTCCCACATAAGGGAGGGAAGAAGCGCTCCCATTGGGCTGCTGGGTGGAAGGGCAGGTGGAGTGAAAAAATGTCCTCAGGTGTGGTGGAGACAGGGAGGGGAGCAGCTCTGCCCCCATCCCTCTGCCTTTCTAGTATGTAACTGAGTGTGTATGTGGGGGGGTGCCATCTTTGGCACCTGTGCCATGGGTTTGCCATCACTGTTCTATAGGAAGCCTTTATAAAAACAAACAAACAAACAAAACCCTTACACTTCTGTGTGGAATGGAATTTTGGGGGAGCTTGCACCTCCAGAAATCACTCTGAAGACAGGAGACTTAGATTGATGCTTGCAGAGAAAATGAGGCCTTTCCTAGGAAGGGGAGAGGATGGGGAACACTGCCCTGAGTGATCTACCAAAAGCAAGTGTACAAAGATATTCATACAAATTCAGAATTTATAGGAATTTAACCTAAAGCTCCTCTTCCTGTTGCCTACCACCTGTGTGTAATACCTCTGTGTATTTTCTTTATCTTGTCCTACCCTCCTAAAGTTTCCTAGTGCTCTCATACCCCTGAAAGCATTCTTTAAATTTGCACTTTCTAAGTTGAGTCAGAATTCAGACATATCCAAGGCCTTTCATAATGAAACACTTAGGACAAGGAGTTAAGATTATAATTATAAATTTTAAGACCTTTCCAAAGGGAAATGTGAACCTGTTCTCTTCAGAATGAAAAGAAGGGGAGAAGTGTGTGTGGAGGGTTTGGTTACATTAGAAAAGAGTGAATTGAAGGTGTATATTTATGTATATATAAAGCTGCTTGGGGAGGGGGATTTCTCTACTCTTCATAAGGAGAGATTGGTGTCTCCCTTTTGAAGGGCACCTAACTCTCACTACTTTTCTACAGGAAGTTGTCAATAGATGATTTCTAATACTAATTAATGTATGCTGGGGAATAATGTATGATTTCATCCCATACACCTTCAATCTTAGAATCAATACTAAGTATGATCTAAGGCAGAAGAGTAGTAAGGGCTAGGCAATGTAGACTAAGTGACTTGCCCAGGGTCACATAGCTAGGAAGTGTCTTGAGATCAAATTTGAACCCAGGACTTCCCATCTCTGGGCTTAGCTCTCAGACCCCTGGGCTACCTAGCTGACCTCTATAGGAAGCCTTTCCCCACCTTTCTTGATTCTAATTACTTTATTTATTTCCTAGTATCCTCATATATATGCTCATTTGTACAGCTCTTTTAGAGCACTGGGCTTGGAGTCAAAAAGATTTGAGTTCAAATTTGACTCAGATACTAGCTTGGGCAAGTCACTTAAGCCTGTTTTCCTCAGTTTCCTTATCTGTAATATGAGTAGGAGAAGAAAATAGCAAACTCCAGTAACTTTGTCAAGAAAATCCCAAATGGGGTCACAAAAAGTGGGACAGAATTTAAACTACTAAACAGCAAACAAAAACAATTGTTTGCTTGTTGTCTTCCCCAATTAGTTTGTGAGCTCCTTGAGGGCAGACTATCTTTTACTTCTTTTTGTATCCTGAGCACTTAGAAGAGTACAGGGCACATAGTAGGCACTTAATAAATGTTACTGACTAAAATCCTGTATTTTTTCCTTTACACTAATTTCTTATTCTTCTTCTCAACATCCCTAAATTTCTTTTCCCAGTTTATTTTCCTTCTTACTCTACTTTGATTACATTTTCTAATCCTACTGTCTGCCTGTAATTTTCTTTATCAATTTATAAGGAAAAAAACAAAAACCAACCCTCCCTCCCTCCCCCCCCCCAAAAAAAAAAGACACCAAAAACCCTGGCTTAAATTAAATGTTCCTGTTGCTAGGTAACATCTGCCTTCCCTCCCTTTTTCCTCTGGGCAGTCTGGTTGCCATAGTGCCCCTAGTTAGTGAAGACTCTAGTCATTATTCAGTAATCATGGTTGTTGAAGAAAAAAGTAGGTTTTCTTTTTATATAACTAAGTCAGAATACAGAAATTGCTTAAAGTGGCATTAGGATTTATTCCAGAAAAAGATTCTCTAGTTCATATACTATATCTTACAGCCTTACTCGACATAGTTTGTTTTGATTGTAATTATATTTTATAGAAGAGAAAGATGAATAGGGTTCTCTAAATGACAAGAAGAACCTTTAAATACTGAAATGGATTACAAAGGAATGTTTTAGGTTCTCCTGGGAGTTTAAAAAAATATATAGATGGATTATCATTTACTTTTCCAAGTTTATATATGGTCCATTAATTTTTTAAATTATTATTTTCTAATAAATTGCTTTTTTGCATAACTATATACTAAGATTTTTTTTTAGTTATGAGCTATTAACGCTAAAATATTTATAGTCAGGGAATAAGGATCATGTGTACTAGAGTTGATCAGTCAGTCAATTAGCATTTATTAAGCATCTATTATATGCCTGTGCAAAAATTGGGTTCAGATTCTACTTCAGATACTTACCAAATGTGTGATTAAGGGCCAGTTGCATAGCATTTTGCATTTAATCCTTGAGGCCTTAAGAACTGGAATTTATTAAGGGGAGCAACATGTACACCTAGGTGACACAGTGGATAGAGCACTTGGTTTGGAGTCAGGAAGACTCATCTTCCTGAGTTCAGAATTAGCCTCAGACATTTAATAGCTGTGATTCTGGGCAAGTCACTTAATCCTGTTTGTCTCAGTTTCCTTATCTGTAAAATGAGCTGGAGAATGAAATAGCAAACTGCTCCAGTATCTTTGCCAAGAAAACCTCAAATGAAGTCACAAAATATCAGATGCGACTGAATAACAACAACATGGCTCAATCTTCAGGAAAATTTCTTTGGTGGCTGAATGAATGGTGGGTTGGAGTTTGGAATTGTTGCAATGGTCAGGGTAATGAGGGCCTGTAACAGAGTGGTGGCAGTGTCAGAGGACAGAAGTAGCCATATTTGAAAGATACTGCCAAGAGATGGAATAGTCAGGTAGGAGAATGAGGAGACTGTGGTATCTTGGAAAAGTAAAGAGAAGAGAATATTAAGGAGAAGAGGGTGATCGATAGTATCAAAGGCTTATAGAGGTTAAGAAAAATGTGGATTGAGAATGAATTTGACAACTAAGAAATTATTGATAGGTTTGGAGAGAGTAGTTTAGGTAAAATATGAGGTGAGAAGGCCAGATTGTAAGAGATTAATAAAACAGTGAGGGGAGATAAGGTATTTAAGACTAAGCTATGTAATGTATATGTGTATGTGTATATATATAATAAACTAATTGTCCTTATCAGGCAACTAATGCCTTAGCAAACTAAAAATGTCTATTTTGATATTTACATTTGAGAGGTGGTGCAATAGTCAGGAATACCAGAGTCTAAATTTAGCTTCTAGCTGTGTGACCCTGAGCAATTTCTGTTTGTAAGAGCAAACATCTGAAAAATGTAGATAATAATAACAGCTACCTCTCAGGGTTATTGTGAGGATAAAATGAGATAATTATTAAAGTTCTTAGTGAATAAGATAGAATTAAGTGTATAATTCTCAAAATTAAACACTCAGTTTACACTATAATATCCTCAAGGAAAAAGCACCACCCCCAATTGAGAAAGGGATGACTAGTCTGTTTTTAAATTTCAAAGACCTTTTGTTGACTATTTATCTAAAAAGACTCTTGAACAAGTCTGGGAAAGAGATTGATAAAAGACAAAAGGCCCTTAGTTCAAGGGCAATAAACAACCCTGTGACTTCCTTATCTCTTAAGAAAGTTAAAGTAACACTTTTACTGTGTCTTGCTATGGCCTGAATTTGGTTAGAACTCATGTGCTTAGAGTGTGAATCTTGACCCTCAGAGAAAGGGGCTGGACAGAGGAGGAAGAGGGGATCTCCCATCAGGACTTTTGCACCCAGGCAATTTGCAACTTGCCATAGGGCATTTTGCTTCCTCTGGAGGAAAAGAAATAAACAACTGCTTTTCTTTACTCTCATTTTCTGACTCCCAGTTTTTGTTCATTTAAGTGAGTGGGGCATTCTGGTTCCTTTTTATCTCACACATTAGCATAATGCCTGGCACATAGTAAGTGCTATATAAATATTAGTTATAATATTAAACTACAGAATCATTCTTAGCTTTCACTGCCCAAATTTGGCCTTTTACCATAGTAATTTGCCATCCTTGGTCTATATATAATAGTATAATAGAATTCAATTATCATGGAAAAGCCCCTGAACCAAGAAACAAGATATCTGAGTTAGTAGCATTCCTAAGCTGCTGTTTCCTCTTGGGCAAAGTGTAGGAATTCTCTAGATCAGTGGTTCCCAAACTTTTTTGGCCTACTGCCCTCTTTCCAGAAAAAATATTACTTCGTGCCCCCTGTCACATACTATCACCACCCCCTTACAGTTAGTTATTCACCACCCCCAAATACACCTGTGGCTACCACAGTCACCCTGGATCACTGCAGCACCCACCAGGGGGCAATGGCGCCCACTTTGGGAATCACTGCTCTAGATGTTATCATCTAAGGCCATTTCCAGCTCTTATATATTGATGCACATGCCCAACCAGTAACCTTTACCCAGTATCTCTAGGTTGGGCTATCTGATGCTCTGATGCTACTTTAGCTCCACTGCTAGTGTAGAAGATTTCTTTGAGGACCTATCAAATGTCCAAGAAAAACTGGATTTGAATCCAGAATTGTATCTGTGGTTTCAACCAGAAAGACATAAATCCCAGACACTTAGTTCATTACTTTGAACTCTATCAACTTTATTGTACATGGAGTTTTCTCTGCTGCCACCTTGTGGGATTTAAATCATCAACCTTAAAAAGTAATCACATGGACCTTGATTTAGTTAGTAACAATTAAATAGAATGATATCGCCTGTTTTACACTTTTTCCTCCTCGCCTTCCTGTCTAGAATAAATGATCCAAATTTTCAAATGAATGAATAAAAATGTAGTTGCAATTTAAACAAACTATGTAAAATCAAGAATTTCTGTCTAACTCTCTAAAGGTCCTAACTTTATACTATATCCCAGTTGTGATACCAGCCCCGAATTTTAGAAATAAGTACTTCAAGAAAACCAAATGTATTCCCAAGAATCCAATTTTAAAATTACTAGAACTTTGCCCTGCTAATGGATAAAAATTCTTTCAGTCCAGGGATAAGGTTAAGATAATTCTTTGTATAATAATCTAGTCAGTCAACCAACCAACAAATAATTATTGGGTTTCTATAACTAGCATGGCACTTTCCTTGCAGTAAAGAAGCATCACAATCCTTTCCCTCAAGGAGTTTATAATCTAGTGCACTAATGGCAAACCTTTTAGAGATGGAGTGCCAGGCCCCACCCCTACCCACCTAGACCAACTGCCATGCCAAACCCCTTACCCCACACAGAGGAGGGAGAGAGCACTCCCATTTGGCTGCTGGGCAGAGTGGCTGGTGATGTGAGGAATGTCCTCAGGGAGTGTATAGGGGGAGGGGAGTGGCCCAGGCACTCTGTTCCCCTCCAGTCCTGCCCAGTGAACCCCCTCCCCAATCTCCCCCATTGGGCTGCTGGGCAGAGGGGCAGCCATGTGTAAAAATGTTATCAGAGGGTGGGGTGGGGAGCAGCTCTGCCCAAGTTCCTCTGCCTTTCTAGTAATGAATGAACTGGGGGGTGGGGTGGGGGGAGATGGCTGAGTGCCCACAGAGAGTGCTCTGCATGCCATCAGTTTGCCATCACTGATCTAGAGTGCATCTTAGAATTGTGTCATTTATAATTTGGTGCTTCATAAGTACTTCAAGAACTTAATAATATTCCCTGAAAGTTTAGTCTGTGTAAGTTTGAAGGAAATCAATTTATTTAATAAAAAGAATTACCATTTTGTATACAACTGTTACAATAGAATTGGCAATTATGTAATCCAAATAATGTGATTAAAATAAGGAGAGATTTCTATACATATAAGACTTTTATTCATCCAGATCTATAACTTGGGATATCTACTATAAATATTCAAATATAGGGTTTTTTCCTACTGAAAAACTCAGGGAGCACTTTTGACTTTCATAGTCTTTAGAGATAGGAGTACTTTAGAGATCTAATCCTATCATTGCATTTTACAAAGAAGGAAACTGAAACTTAATGACTTACCTAATATTACGAGTACTAAGAAGAAAATCTAGGAATCAAACCAGTCCAGTGCAACTTGTTTGGCATTCAGATGTCAGACTGATTCATTGCTTTAAAATTATACCTTGGAGTATTTCTTAACTCATCTGTGCCTATATTCAAATGGTTATAAGAGATGTAGATAGTAACTTTAATGTTTATTGATTGACTGATATGATAATGATTGACTCTCAAGGTATTTAAGGTATTCAGAGAAGACTGGCAACTCTGGCATAAGGGCTTGTCAAGACCTTTTGTTCAGGGCTGCTTTTTCCCTTTGGTGTCCTCCTGCCACCCTGCTTTTGCCAGTGGCTATAAGAAGCTGAAGCACCCTCAGTGGCTAAATTCCAGCAAACCTGGCTTGGCAGGTGGGCTAAACTAGGTTCAAGGTCACTTATGAAACTCTTTGATGAATTAGGGGATGTCTACCCCAAGCAAGTGAAGACTTTCTCTGGTAGAAGAGGCAGATGAGAACAATTTATTTCAAAGACCCTGAAGGTGGTGGTAACAGGCATTGTGGAGAACTTAGAGCAGGGGTTGGCAACCTTTTTGGCCATGAGAGCCATAAACGCCACATTTTTTTAAAATGTAATTTCATGAGAGCCGTACAGTGCTCACAGTGTGCGCTCCTGTAACAGTGCCTGAAAAAAAAATTGACTTTATGGCTCCTGCAGAAAGAGCCATATCTGGCCCTCAAAAGAGCCAGATATGGCTCTAGAGCCATTCGTTGCCGACCCCTGACTTAGAGCTTGGTTAGATATAAAAGTCAAGGTTGTCTGCTATATCCAGAGCTATCAGCAGTATTCTTGACTTTTTTTCCTACCACTGGCCTTTGGGGGTTCCAGAAGATTGATTAAGGCAATCAACTTTGTTCAACTCTCTCTCACTTAAATCCAACTTATAAGCATCAACTTATAAGTATACCATTACTATCACTAATACTAAATTATTATTTTATTATTCTATGCCTGCCTTACAAGTCCAGTAGTGATGGGCAAGTGACAAAGCAATGGATGCAGATACTATTGGAGCTGTAGTCACAATCTTGCACACAGGTGGTCTAGGCCATAGGGTTGTCTTTTCACTGGAAGTAGTAGTGGGTTTCAGCAGTCCTTTGGCTATCTGAACAGTCTTTTTAAAAGATTGTATTGCTTTCCTCCTGGTATGAGGAGAAGGCTTAAAAAGGTGGCCCTTAAAATTGTCTTCTTGAAGCTGTATGCTTCACTTGGTCCTGGCCTGCTTATGGATGTAGTGTGGTTTGGAAATTTGGAGGTCCTTGAACTAATTTTGAGGTCCTTGATCTAAACTTCCTGTAGACATTTAGGGTTCTTTCAAACTACATTTCCCATGACTACTGGCTTGCATAATCACCTAGACAGGAAGAGTAATCGCATAGATAGAAGGATAAACAGTGAGTGAATGGATGGGCACTTCTTCTTTTTTGGTGATTTGGAACAGAGCCAGGATGGGAGGAGGAAGTACAGGACACAGGTCTTTTAAAATGACTCTTAGTATGGCACGTGGCTTCATTTTTCTAATTGCTACCAATAAATCCTTTAAAACCCTAATACTTTTAAATCTATCCTTTTATATCCATTTTATTTCTTACATTTTTGGCAACAACTTGAAGTTTGGAGACATAATCCTCAATTTTTCAGATAGCCTAACAAGCCATGATTCTTCTGCCATGATTTTTTTACCCTCCCCTGACAGGCAGAACTCTGAGAGCATTCCAAATCCTCTCTGGAGCTGTGGACCTGCTCTTGCCATTTTTGTGTTTTTGTCTTTGTTTTTTCTCTTTAAGGTTTAAAATTTTTTTAAGTTTATCTGTATTAAGCTAAGTTGATATCTATCCTGTTATATGATTTTACTGAACAACATATCATTGTAAAAAGAGCAGGAACATTTTACACAAATATTTTTTAAGTTGTAAAAGCCTATATACTGAATTTGTCATCTCAACTATAGAGTCACATATTGCCTTAACATTTTTTATTCTATCTTGACAACTGTATACAACCTTGAAGACTATGATGCCTTAAGACTTAAGAATTTAAATTGTAATTTTATAAGAGGTCTTAAAAATTGGCTTTAGGATTTTATATATATATATATATATATATATATATATATATATATATATNCCTGTTACTTCTCTTCCCCATCCTGCTCTGCTTCAAATCACCAAAAGAGCCACAAGGTCAAGAAGACCACCCAGTCCCATTGGGATTGATGAGAAACTGCACAGTGCCTAGCAGCACAAGGTCAAAAAAGACCATATCAATCCATGTAGGATTGTTGAACTTCTATGCCAATACCAAAGGACTTGAAACTAGTGTTTGGGATTTTGGGTTGCAGCTTTTCTGACATATGTTAGAAGCCAGACTTCCCTGAGCTTCAACTTAGTCAAGTACCAAAGGTTGGATATCATATTGGTTCACCCTATCTTTGAGAAGTGCAGGCAAATCAGACCAGAGAAAAACACTTCCCTTTTCACACACACACACACACACACACACACACACACACACACACACACACAAAAAAAATTGGTCCTTTTCTTTCTCTTGTAAGTGTGGCAACTTTCTGTACTCATGGCTACTGAATGGGTAATTGCACAATTGCTTAAATCACTTTAATTGCGCCTTGATTCAAGGACTTGTTATAAGTTTATTTTTCCTTACATTTTTGCACATAAGACTTTGACATTTTACATTTCATTCACAAGTTATTTTTTCTCTTTTATTCGGATTGTTTTTATTTTTTAAAATTTCTTTTGCCAATTGATTCACACAACCCCATAACTCAGCCATGTATCCTTACCTGATCTGGGTGTTGGCCTTAACCCTCTTCAGGGGAGAATGTGTAATTGAAATTCTCCTCATAGGGGTATGTATGTTTTATAATCAGAATGTCTGTATTATAATCTATAATTTAAAATTTAAATTCTTTTGAGAGTAATTTCAGGGGGGAATGTGTTATTTTCCTCAGAAGGGAATGTATGTTTTATAATCTATAATGTAAGGTTTAAATCCTTTTGAGAGTTAGTTTCAGGACAAGAAATTTGCCATCTCCCCAAAATCCAGACAACGAACCTGTTTGGAGAAGGCATCATGAAGATCCCTGCAGAAACCTAAACTGCATCAAGAAGATCCAAAATGAACTTTGGGGTGCAACTGATTGAACTATGGGGAATTGAATGCATTTGTTTTGAATGTACACTCTTATGCCAAAGGGGACTGCCCCCTAATTGGCTTTTTGTCAATGCGCCTAGCAATCACTGGATCATTGGTTTTGTCCTCTTTTCTTTTTATTCCCAAATTTCTGTAATTTAAAAGTTAGTTATGTTTACAAGAGCTTTTGGGGAGGCCAGGCTCTCTCATGCTCTTCAGGTGGAAATATGGTATTAGAAATTTGGGAGTCCTTAAACTAATTTGAGGTCCCTGATCTAAACTTCCTGTGGATATTTAGGGCTCTTTCAAACTACATCTTCCATGATTCCTGGCTTGTGTAATCACATAGGCAGGAAGCGTAATCACGTAGATAGAAGGATAAATAGTGAGTGACTGAATGAGTGCTTCCTCTTTTTTGGTGATTTGGAGCAGAGCCAGGATGGGAGGAGGAGGTAACAGGATGCGGGTCTTTTAAAATGCCTCTTAGTATGGCACATGACTTCATTTTTCTAATGGCTACCAATAAATCCTTTAAAACCCTAATATTTTTATCCATTTTATTTCTTACAGTAGGTAGGATTCCTGTTTTGCAGTTAAAACTCAAAAACATACAACAACTTCTGTGAAGATGATTCCACTCATTATTTGTACATGGAATGTGCACACACTCATAGACAACATGGAATTCAGTAGACTTGAAAGATGAACAGCTCTTACTGCAAGAGAACTGGGCAGGTGCAACATCCAAAGAGCAGTCCTGAGTGAAACAAGGCTGGCAAGTGAAAACCAGATCACCAAAGTTGGAGCTTGGAACATGTTTTTGGGGAAATGGCTAGTGTGTGATGAGGGACACCTTGAAGTTGGCATGAATTCCAAAATCTAATCTAATCTCATCCACAAGCTTGCATGTCTCCCAAAAGGAATGCAAAACAGGCTCATGACAATGCAATTGCTACTTGCAAGAAAATCCCATGCCACCATCATGGATGTGTATATTCTGACCATGACAGACCCTTATGAAATAAAAGAAAAGTTTTATTGAGAATTGTAGACCCTATCAAGAGTGTGTCAAAAGAGGACAAGTTTGTAATCCTGAGTGACTAATGCCAGAGTAGGCACAGACTATCAGAAATGGCAGGGAGTCCTTGAGAGGAAAGGAGTTGGAAGCAGCAAAAGCAATGATTACTTATTGCTGAAGATTTGTGCTTCTTGTGACCTCATCAGCAACACTGTCTTCCATTTATCTAAAAGTAATAAAACTTCATGGATACATCCTTAAAGCAAACACTGGTATGTTTAATAGATTGTCACAGAAGAGATAGGCAGGATTCCATCTTGTGACCAGCAGGAGAGCTTGAGTGACTCTAAGAAGGCAGCATTTCACTCCATCAAAAACAGAGTACAAAGCTTAAAGAGATGCAGGGTTCTTGGCTCAGTAAGAAGGCATAGGAAATTCAGTTTTATGCTAATAGTAAAAACCCAAAGCACTTCTCTTATGTTTCTGTGATACAGTGGATAGAGTGCCAGGCCTGGAAGCAGGAAGACTTACTTTAGTTCAAATTTGGCCTCAGATACTTAATAGCTGTGTGACCCCAGGCAAATCACTTAACCCTATTTGCCTCAGTTTTCTCATCCACCTATTTTAGATCAGTTCTGAATCTATTAAAATGAGAATAAATATCTGTCTGCCCTACTTTATAACTTTGTTTGAAGATTAAATGAAATAAACCATATAAAAAAACCATGAAATGTATAAAATACTCTATATCTTCCAATTATTATTACTAGAAATAATCTGTATCCATAGATTAACTTTCTGAAACTACATTTCCTAAATGCATTAAAAAAATGCTAATTGTTGCTATTGTGATAGAAACTTCTAATAATGGGATGAGCTCAGCTGCTAGTCATTAATATCTCTTAAATATTTAGTGTTCTTTTGGTTCTTAGATGAAAGCATTTAAAAATTACTTTGTTTTGCCATAGAGTTACTTCAAGTACTCAAATAAGGTGCCATCCAATGGGATAATTATCAACAAAAATGTTCCATCTTGTTCCATCTGGGAAATGAATACATTTCTGGAATGCTAATTTTTTGATTGTATCTTATCTGTTATTTATCTACATTGATTTCTGAATAAATACTTAAATTTATGCCAGCTAACTTGCATTTACCAGGCTCATTTCATCTGAATAATATTTCTTTCATACTATAGAACCTTATTGCCATTATTCAGTATTTATTATGAATTAACAGTTATCTTAAGACTTGAAAATAATTTAGATACCCTCGAAAAGTTTGTGTAGCCTCTGACTGTTTAATAAATTTTAATAATAATAAAAATGAGATTGTTTCTTGTTTAGAAATTATTTAATTAATAATATCTGTGAGGATTTTTCAAAGAAACTGTTCATTGTATAACAAAATCTTAAGAGTCAGCTTTCTAAAGTTGCTATTCAATGAACTTTGGTGACTCTGTTACCTTCTAAATTAAATATAAAATTCTCTGTTTGCCTTTATTTGGCATTCTTTGGCATTAGAAGTCTTTCATGACCCTCCTTCCTCTCCCCTCCCATTCTAGTTACTTCTCAAACCACAGTCTTCCCAGCCTTCCCTTACTCCATGCCTCCCTTTGTCTCAGGGACACAGATCTCCTTGCTTCTCCTTGAAAAGAACATTCTTATCTCTGGCTTCTGGGGAATTTTAACTGGCTATCCCCAATGCCTGGAATTCTCTCACTCTCATCTCTTCTTGTATGGATTGTTTGGTGTTTGGAATGCATACACTTCCTAAGTCCATGTTATGGAATCCCTCTCTTTCTTCGAACTTCTGCATGAAGATTTTTCCGACTCCTTCCCACCTCCACTACCTACAAATATATATTTGCACTCATTCACTTTCTATTTATACTATATATGTACTTGTTCCCTCCTCTTATTAGAATGAAATCTCCTGGACAGTAGGTATTCTCTCATTCTTTTTACATATATCCCCAGAATTCCCTGGGGTGTCTGGCCTAAAACAGGTGCTTAATCAATACTTGTGGACTGATTGTGAGATATTGATCCTTGGACCCCTGAAGTCCATGCAATTTCGGGACAGGTCAAGAGAGAATGGGTTATAAAGATGTGAAGCTTTCAGACACTGGCCTAAGGACATATGAAAAAGTCAGGAAACTAAATTGAGGCCTGATAGAGAGGGTGGATTCATCCCAGGTGTGCCTTTTTTTCTTCTAATTTCAGAGAAATGTTCAGAAAGGGAGAGTTAAAAGGAGGAGCTGTCCCTGCTAGTATTTGAGAGGCTCAGCATCAGCTATGGAGGGAAAATGCAGTTGTTCTCCCTGCGTTTCCCTGGTTCCTCCAGGAGATTTCTTTCTCTGCCTAGGTCTTACACCCACTTTTGCAATGGCATCTGGCAGCAAAAACACAGGACAAGATCTGTCTCATTCATTTCATTCATCAGTGCTGCTTCATTCTTTGTATGGGTATCCCCAGCATTTAGCACAGTTCCTGTAACACAGTTGAATCTTAATAATGTTCATTGATTGAATCTTCACAAAATTTAAGTATCAGGTATTTGATTCTTTCAGTCTTTTCTTCCAATTAGCATGAAATTAATTGCTTCCCTCCCCCTGTCTTTTCCCCCCTTTAAATCCTTACCTTTTGTCTTAGAATCAATACTGTGTCTTGGTTCCAAGGCAGAAGAGTGATAAGGGCTAGGCAGTGGGGGTTAAGTGACTTGCCCAGGATCACACAGCTAGGAAGTGTCTGAGGTCAAATTTGAACCCAGGAACCTATTGCTCTCCCTTTCTTAAATACATGTATACTAATTTTGCTAAGTTACTTTAAAGTTTTATATCTTGACCAAAAGGATACTTAACATTACTGGAAAAGAAACAGGATAATTCATTTTCTGCTAAGGACAGTTGGGTGGCTTGGTGGATAGAGGACTAGGTCTGGGATAAAGAAGATTTGAATTGAAAATACTCATTAGCTGTATGACCCTGGGCAAGTCACTTATTCTGTTTACCTTAATCCATTGGAGAAGAAACCAGAAAATTACTCTAGTATTTTTGACAAGAAAACCACATGGACAGTACTGGCAAGTTGTGGTCCACAAGGTTATGAAAAATTAGACATAATTGAATGACTGAAGAAAGATATGTGTAAATTTATTTTAGGAAGCTAGGTAGCTCAGTGGAGAGCCCTCTAGGCCTGGAGTCAGGAAGACCTGAGTTCAAATTCAAGCTCAGATAGGCACTAGCTGTTTGACCCTGGGCAAGTCGCTTAACCTCTTTGCTATAACTTAGTGGGGGAGGAAAGGGCGAACTACTCCAATATTTTTGACAAGAAAATCCTAAAGAAGGTGAGGAAGAGTTGGACATGACTGAACAACAACAAAGGTGAAAAAGGCTTTGCTGAGAGGAGGGAGGTATGGACAATTACTCATTTTTCAGCTTTTAATGCTTTTCTCCAAACCTTTACTTTATGGTAGTCATTGTTTATATTGCTCACGACTTACTAGATAGTCCTAGTTGTATGACCCTGGTCAAATGTGCAGGTGGAAAATTTGCCACACCTGAGCTACGTTCCCAGCATCCTTTTAAGTTATGTCCTCATTTGGCGTACAGAAGCTTGGGAGATAAATTTGGCTGAGACCCACGCTGCGGGACTCCTTTTTTTTTTTTTTAATGGAGCTTGTGCTTTTTTTTGGTAAAGTGTTGCAGTTGTGGGTCTCTGGCTCTCTGTGCTCTGCTCACTTGGTTAAAAGAATTTTTTCCCTTTCTCATTTTATTATTAAATACTATATAATAAATTCTTTTTTTTAACACAAGTAATTAATCTTTGTCTCAGTTTCCTCAATTGTAAAATGTTTTTGGTGAGGGTCAAAAGACATAAATTTTGTAAAATGCTTAGCACAGCATGTGGTACATAGTGGGCATTTAATAAATTCTTATTTCCTTCCTTTATGTTGTTCTGAGTCTTCTTCATTCTACATTGGTTTATATAAGTTTTTTCATGTTTCTCTGAATTCCTCACACTTGATTATATGGTTCATGTCTTGGTCATGTGTCAATGAGATTTTAAAAACTTTATTAAAGAAACAAACAAACCCTTACCTTTTGTCTCAGAACCAACACTGTGTATTGGTTCCAAGGCAGAAGAGCAAAAAGGGCTAGTGTAATGCAAAGATGCAATAAAGGCTTTTGCCCTTGCAAAAGTTAACTGAAACCTTCTGGCAGTTAAGCCTTAGAATCCTGTGAGAACGTTCAGTTGGTTCCTGAGGCTTGAGGAGAGCAGAAGGACCAACTGGAGCTCTACCTTTGGCTTTAAGCTTTGCTTTTGGCCTGTGCCTTGTCTCTGGATAATTTGAACCTAGCTAATTTCTCTAGACCTCTCTCTGACCTTCTCCATATTACTCCCCTATTACCTTTCCTGTTTTCCTGTGGGCTCTGGGAGGAAGGGTGGCTTTTGGGTTTTAGTGAATAGACTTTGTGGGTTTAGTTTCCCTATAGGCAAGTAGGACATCCTTGAATCAAACTATCCCTTACTTTATTGATTTAGTATACCCTCTATTTTAAAAGCAGCCAAATCTTCCCTAGCTGAGAGAGCAGGTTCTCTCTCAGTCTAACCCATTCCTGTGAACCTCCCCCATCTTGAGTTTCTCCCTAGTGGCTGTCAGAAACCCTAACCCCTCTCTCCTTCAGACCAACCCTGAATTTCAATAAATCCCCTTGTTACCTAATCAAACCATCTGATGAATAATTGTGTTGAAGAATTGGGCAAGGGTTGAGAGGAAAGGAATTATTCTCCTTTATTTCTTGAGGGAACTGGAAGCATCCATCTTGGGAGGAAGTAGTTGCCCAGCACTTCCTCCAAACCCCTTCAGTTTCATGGACAGGGAGGAGCCTTGTGACTCTTCCTTTGAGGGTTTGAGAAACTGACAAGAAAGCCCTCAAGTCAGATTTAAACCATTTCTGACTGACCCTATTCCTTGTGTCTGTAGAAATACCTTTCCTGCCTGGAAGGGTTCAGCCTATTTCCCCCAGGATCCTCTGTCTCTAGCCTGAGTGTCTAGTCTGTGCTAGCTGCCTCTCCTGAATACCTCACCTGTACCCTTACCCTCCAAATACTGCCTTGTCCATTCTTCCCTAAACTCAGCCATCCCTTTCTGTTCCTCCTCCTAATACCTATCTCACCTTTATTCCTTCCTTTGACCTAAAGAGTCAAAGATTACCACACTTTCTTGATAACGCTAGGCAATGGGGATTAAGTGAATTGACCAGGATCACACAGCAAGGAAGTAGCTGAAGCTAAATTCAAATCCAGAACTTCGTGTCTCCAGGCCTGACTCTATCCATTGAGTCACCTAGCTGCCCCTCAGTGTGATTTTAAATGAAAGTTTAGGTCTTTTCCTGATCTTTTCCCCTTAAGGGCCTAAGTTGTTTTCATTTTTATTTCCCCTCTAGCTAAACAGAATAGGGAATTTTTCAAAGGAGTTGGGGAGGAGAATGCAACAGGATTTGGCAATGAGCCTGGTCCTTATAAGCAGATGCAGAGTGCCTATGATGCAGTTCCCGGAATAGAAGAGCCTTGGAAAGCCGCCTTCTGGGAGAACCATGTTGATATATAACGAAAATGTCTTAGAGCAGTGATGGGCAACCTTTTTAAAGAGGGGGCCAAATGAAAGGTAATGCTCATGTCAGTCTGTTTCTAAGGCAACTCTTTCGAAGTTTCATTGTATTGTATCCTATTCATTGTATTCATCAGATTAGGAATAATGTTGAGTGGCTAGATAGAACATTTCAAGGGGCCATAGTTTGCCCATCACTGTCTTAGAGAGATCTGGAGCATGAATAGACTTTTTGTTAACAGATTAGTTTGCTAACCCCATGGTGGATATCAACCTCTTTGACTAGCTGAAGTTGTAGAACTGGAACTTGAGGCAGGAATGAGTTTAAAAGACCTAGTTTTAGTCTTTCTTTTACTCTTAGCTTATGTCTTCTAGATTGATAACTTCCCCTAAGAAACCAAGCTATAAAAAGAAAGGCCTCTATCTTCTCCCTACCCAAGGTTGGAATGTGGCCCCAAGAAAGGGGATCTTCCCTCTGAAGGGAGGGAGAGAGCTCTTCTCAGAACCTTAATTTGAGAAGGGCACCTGGGTCAGCTATTTCTTCATTTACCACTGGGCTTCACTCCTCTGGATGGCACCACCATCCCTTCCTTTTTTAGTGTGTTTTATCCTCTCTGTCTTCCCCCATTATTGGAAGCAAATTTCTCTCTCCATTATGTCCGCTTTTTTTTTTTTTTTTTTTTAGGATTTTTTTTTTTTTTTTTTATAAACCCTTGTACTTCAGTGTATTGTCTCATAGGTGGAAGATTGGTAAGGGTGGGCAATGGGGGTCAAGTGACTTGCCCAGGGTCACACAGCTGGGAAGTGGCTGAGTTTGAACCTAAGACCTCCTGTCTCTAGGCCTGACTCTCACTCCACTGAGCTACCCAGCTGCCCCTGTCCGCTTTTTTTTTAATGTCATCTCTCAGTGACTTGGAGGTCAAAGACCACTGAGTAAATTCAGGTATAGATAAACCCTCAGATAAAGGAAGTTAAAGAACCAATGAGACAGGAAATTACTATGGTTGGTTCCTGAGATCTGATGTATGAGAGTTTGTGGGTGGAGAAAATAGCTTATAAGTGGAGACCAGAAGGTCTTTGGGATATTCTGGCTGGTTGTCTGAGAGCTGAAGGAACCCCTTTTTGGAGTTAGTCATAGGCCCATCATAGCAGCCAATAGATTAGAAAGCTAAGGGTCTCTCTACCTCTTTCCTACCTTTCCCTCTCTTTACTACTACTTTTACTTTGATTTAATAAAGTTATTAAGCTACCAGCGGTCTCATAATTTTAATTATTACATTCATGGATTTAACCTCCTTGATGGCAGGTTCGGTCTTCTTTCTTTCTTCGTACCCCCAGCTTTGCACAGTGCCTGGTAGAGAGGAGACATTTAAAAATGTTTATTTTGATTAAATTTTATAAAAACGTTTATATATTCCTTTGCTTTTGGGTAATGAAGTTGGAGATTGGAACCTTAGTGTTTTGAAAGGTCAGGAGAGCAAGTCATCTGGGAGTAGGGGAGTTTGGGAACTTAGTCCTTGGGGCTTGCAGCTAGTCCAACATCAAGGCCTTGAGGCAATAACTGATATGTGTACTCACACTGAGGCTAGACCCACTTTCCCCAGAGAGAGAGGGAATATAGTAGAGTATGTTATAGGTGGTATAGTATAGCAAGTGTGGCCCCATATGTTGGGCCCCCCTAACATGTACCTCTGTTCTTGGTGTATCTTTGAAATAAATATTCCTTTGTAAAAACTAAAAAAAAAATGCATTTCTTTTAATGATGGAAATTTTTTATGTCTGAATTATTAGATTTTTTTTCTCATTTGAAGCTTTTTATGAACAACATTTTCTTTCTTCCATTTCAGAACCATCTGTTAAACTGCCACCCCATTTTTCTATTAATAATTTAGTTTCATCTAAAAGCATAAACCTTTCATTGGATGTATTAATCAACCTAGGTTTTACCAGTTGTTTCTCGAGTTTTGTTTGGACCATTGCCATGTACCTGCTTCTTCCTGTTGAAAATGGAACTGTTCCATGTTTTATAAGGTCTATATATCTTTTATCCCCCTTGGGGAAGTCAGAAAAACAATGAATAAGATGTGTAACCTTGATGTAGCTTTTCTTTTAGTTTCACTTATTTAACAGGTTTTAAGCTGTCATAAGTTGGTTTCTCTGATAAAGATCTATATATCTTACATATGAGATATATAGCACTGATTCAGATATATAAGAATGACAGCTATTCATTTCCCAATGGATTAATGGACAAAGGATATGTACAGGCAGTTCTGAAAGGAAGAAATCAAGCAACTCATAGGAAAAACTGATCAAAATCACTAAATATTAGAGAGATGAAAATTAAAACCACTCTAAGGTTCCATTTAACCTAACAGATTGGCAGAGAAAAGGAAAATAAATATCAGTGGTTGGAATGGTTGTATAAGCCAGCTACATTGATATATTTTTAGTGGGGTATAAATTGGTCCAGCTGTTCTCCAATGAGAACAATTTGGAATTTTGCACCCCAAAATCACTAAACTGCATACCCTTTAACATAATACAACTACTACTAGGTCTATACTCTTTAAGAGATCAAAGAAAGAAAAGGAACTGTATGTTTAAAAAATTATAGGCAATGCATTTTGTTTTAGCAAAGAACTGGAGACAATAGAGGTTTCTATTAATTTGGGGATGGCTGAATACATTGTTATATGAATTTAATGGAATATTATTGAACTATAAGAAATAACAAAAGGAACAGCTTCAGAGAAACCGGAGGAAATTCTATGAACGGATGCATAACGAACTAAGCAGAACCAGGATAATATTTTAAACAGTACCAACATTATAAAGAAAACAATTTTGAAAGACTTAAAAACTCATATCACTGCAATTACCAATCACAATCCCTAAGGCCTGATGAGAAAGCATGATACTTTACCTCATGACAGAGATGGACTTAAAGGGCAGAATAAGACATACATTTTTGGACATGACAAGTATGTATAATATATTTTTTGCCTGCCTAATGCTTATTTGTTACAAAGATTGTGTTTTAGTTTTTTGTTGTTGTTGTTGTTTTTTTACGTTTTTAGACTTGGAACTAGTGAGTTGCCAGTAAAGTAAAAGGGAAAAAAAGGAGGGTCATTGATTTAGGAACACTGACTCTCTTAATTCTACTGCTTTCCTTCTTCTGTTACTTCCTATTTACCCTGTATTTGCCTTGCTTGTTTGTATGTATTTGTTTGCATACTGCCTCCCCCATTAGACTGAGAGTACCTTTAGCAACTCCTTTCTTATATTTAGTAGTTAGCCCAGAGCTTGGCACAGAGTAGTTGCTTAATAAACGTTTAAAAGCAAGACAGATTTGAAAGGAACATGGTGAATTTACAGTATTCTTAAAAAAAAAAAAAGCAATCCATACATAACAAAGACATGTATTGTCAGATCTCTTTTTCTGTTTTCTGGATGGTTATTAAATTCAGAATAAAAAAATTTTAAATATCAATAGAACTTAAATGAGAAAGTAAAGTTAATTGGAGAAAAATCCTTCAGATAAGGAACATTTGGGTCTTTTCACTGTTTTCCCACCTAAAGGCCCACTTAAATGGGTAATATTATCACTAATTTTTACTTGAAAATTACAAAGCCAGTCCTCTTGGGTGGAGTTGGGGGATGGAGTGATGGGTGGATTACCAAATGCTCTAGTTTGACAAGGTTATAATTAGGCAGCTCCAATATTCCTTTCAGTTTTTAAGTTCTAGGATTCTGAAGATGATAAGAGGCAGCCACAAGAGAGGGCAGTTTGAAGTTCCAGGAACAAGGTTCCAATTACAGGGATAAAACTTTGTGTGACTGGTGGCAAATCATTTCACCTGAGGCTTAGTTTTCTAATCTGTAAAACAAAGCCGCTGAATTACAACATTTTTAAACTACCTTCCCTTTATTAGTCTGGGTAACCTTAGGGAAGATGTTTTAAGTAACCAGGGCTATTGTTTACAAGCAAAGGTTCCTTCAGTGCTTTCCTTCCTAGTGTCAATAAGTAAATATTAAAGGCTTGCAGGAAGCCAAGACTAGCTCACCTGCTTTTCAAAGTAACAGATTTCCTTCTTAACTAATCTACTTTGTGGCTTAGAACCAAGTGTAGCACCACCAGCTGTGATTGCCCTCCCTATACTTAAAACTCCAGTGGCTCCAGAATTAAATATAAAATGTTGTTTGGTATTTAAAGCCGTCATATATAGCCCACTCCTATTATTTCTAGTCTTACGCCTTAATTCCCAACAGGTACTCTTCCGTCCAGTAACCCTGGCCTTCTGACTGTTTCCACGGACAAGACACTCTATCTTTCAGCTTCTGGAATTTTTTCTGGCAGTCCCCATACCTGGCAAATGTTCTCTCTTCTGCTTTGACTACTGACCTCCATGGCTTTTAATTCCCAACTTTACTGGAAGCCTTTTCCACCCCACCCCTCTTTAATTCCCTGTTATTAACAGTTTATCCTATTTAAGACTTACTTTGTGTTTACACTTTGTCCAATCTCATTAGACTATAAGCTCCTGGAGGGCAAGGACTGTTTTTTGTCTCTTCATATTTTCAGTACAGCACATGGAAAGATTAACAGATAATTTTGGGTTCATTTCACTGGTGCCAAGCACATGAGAATTGTCAGGAGCGGCGATGGTATTGGATGGTGGTCAAGGAGTATCCCCATTTATACAGCTAACATCATTTGGTAGGCGCATGCAAGTCTAACAAAGCGCTTTATACAGATGGTACTGTTTGAGTATAAGCAGAAATACTAAGTCACTGCCCCTTCAAAGAAAGAAGGTGCTGATATCACATGGTGAGAAGCCTTCCACCTCAGCAAAGCCTGCTCACTGAAAGATCCTGAGGAAGGTTATGGATATGCCACTGTGTCGACTTAGGGAAGGCGCGGGGACTCCTCAGACTCAACAATAATGACCTCACACCCCAGCGACCCCCTGCGACTCAAAAGAGGCAGGGCGCCCTCGAGCCTAAGGGGCCGGACACCCGCGTGTCCTCGCGGCCGAAGAAGGGAGTCTCGCGAGAACCTGAGCAGCCAATCAGAAGCTAAGGAACGGAAGGCGGAGCCGGACGAGGAGAGGGGGGTCTCGGGGCTCTCAGCTGAAGGAAGAAACTCGTTGGTGTTCTTCTGTCTCCCCTTACCTTCACTTCAGACCACCTACTCCCGCTCCACTCGCCATGGCCTATCCTGGATATGGAGGTGGGGTAAGTAGCCAGGAGCATCGCCCCGCGGTTCTGCCGCCCTAGGCCTCCGCCTCCGCCCCCCCCGGGGTGTGGCCGTCCCTAGCGGGCGGTGCCAGCACGGCCAGGCCCCGCCTCCATCGCCTCTTGCACCTGCTTGCTGCGGGGCTCACTGCGGGCGGGGCTGTGGGGAAGCCCGGCCTGCTGATGAGACGGGCCTGATGGAGCGCAGTCTCACCTGGTCGCTAGTGCAGAGAGACTGCTGTCTCCTAACATCTCTCCTTCCTCCCCACCCACCCCCACCCCCGCCCCGACCGGCCCCGCCCTGCTCCATGAGGTCGGGGTGCTCCTAGGTAGTGGTGGTGAGGTTCCTGTCCGTGACCCCCCCCTCCCCCTTAGTACCCCTTTTGCCTCGGAGCGGGGGAGAGGAGAGAGAGGATAATTGTGTTCGTGCTTCACCTGAACCGGAGATAATGTAAAATTTAGTATCCTAAAATGGAGACTTCCTCAGTACAAAGGCGGAGGAAGAAGAAAATACTGTCCAGGTTCCCGTAAATCTTTCATAAGATCCGCCTCACTTTTTTTTAAGCC
>NC_058132.1:262659008-262689926 GCF_016433145.1 Gracilinanus agilis | reverse complement strand
GGGGGGGGGAGTGAAGGGGAAGGTAGGAGCATGAATCATGTAACCATGTTAAAAATGAATATTAATAAATGTTTAAAAAAACAAATGGGGCAGATACTGGACTTTGATTTATGTCTATAACAGAAAAGATATTCAAATACTAACTCAAGGAACTTAAACAACTAAAATCTAGTCAGGTTTTGTCTTAGTGATGAGGGTGGTTTGTGAATTCTTTGGCAATTTCTCCTGTAGCTTATTAATTGCAAATAGGCCTCGAGTGCTCAGCAGTAGTACAAAGTCACAGTCCTACCTTAGGAATCCAATAACTACTATGGGTACACTTGTAAGTATTATTTATCTATCATTACCTTTTAATTATAATTATTGTTTATGTGACACTATGAAAAGCACTTTACACTAATTTTATTCATTGCTAAGGTATTAGAACAACAAGGTTATTAAATCCATTTGAGTGTTTTTTTATACTGTTTTTGTTTTTTAAAGCATCTTTAATAATCAGCAGGAAAATCTTAGAAAATGCTTATGAATATAATTAAGATCATGAATGAATGTGGAAAAATAAATACTAAGCTTCTGCTCTTCCTTCTTTCATGACTTAGCCTCCAAACTAACCTTTCTACTTTATATCCCTTTATTTCCTTTCAAATACCCTATATATCAAATTAGATTGATTCTAGTTCCTTAAATATGCCTTGCAATTTCCTACCCTTGTGTCTTTGATAACATTTTAACTTCATTCCAGAATGTCCTCTCTACCTTCGTCCCTTCATCTCTTACCTTTACTTGTCCAATCCTACTCATTTAAAGGCCCAAATCAAATGTTTCCTCTTCCAGGAATTTTTCCTTTTTCACCCTCTTAGCTCCCTGTCTTTTGAACTCAGATAATACTTTTCTTGTTATGGTTCAAGTTGTATTTTATGTTATTTTCATTATTAGAGTCTCTGTCTTATCTACCCATGTGTTTTTAAGGCAAGGTCTGTTGTATTTATCTTTGTAAACCTTTAGCATTTATCCCAGTGCCTTCCATAGAGTAGGAACACAACAAATATTTTTTGAAGAGAATAGAAAATTGTTAGACACTTTAAAGAGGCTGTCAAGGAAATTTACAACCATGTGCTAGGACTGCTTCCTAATAGATTTTCCAGTAACACATGAAATATGCTTAATTCAAACTAAATTAGAAATTCAGACACCTGATCTGTTTAGAAACAGAAGGAAAAAGTTGATACAATTCTCAAATTCTATGATCCTCCTGACCCCAAAGCATTGCTAGAATGACAATGAGATATGTTCTGTTCTAAATGCCAACAATTCCATTCCCTGGCTGTGGCAGGCCTAACATATTGCATTTTAAAAGAAAAATTCTCTGCTGTTTCCATCTTCTAATTTAGCATTCAGCCCACTAAAATCAAGGAGACATAATTCAAGTCAACAAATATGTATTGAGTACATAGCATATATGCCTAGAATTCTGTTAAAGATCCCTCCAAAATCTGGACATGATCTTTATTGTCAGAGCTCTAACTATAAAGAGAAGACCTAGACAGTCAACAAGCATTTATTTGTTTAAATAACTGTCTTAGAATCAATACTAAATATCACTTATAAGGAAGAAGAACAGCAAGCGGGTAGGAAAACCGGAGTTAATCACCTTGCCCAAGGTCACATAGCTAGGAAGTATCCTAGGCTGGATTTGAATCCAGGACCTTCTCCAAGGATGGTCTTTCCATCCACTGGACCACCTAGCTGCCCTACTCAAGAAGCATTTATTAAGTGCTTACATGGTGACAGGCACTCTGCTAATAAACAAGAGGGATATGAAGAACAGTAAAAGATTGCCCTTGCTCTTAAGAAGCTTACAGCCTAATGGACAAACACCAAACCAAAGAAGCTATAATTGAAAGTTCACATCTAAGGTGTAGACTAGAGAAGCTGAAAGAGTTTAGCAGTGGGAAATAATAGTTTGGGTTTCATGTAAGTAGTGGAATTAGACCATATAGAAAGAAAATTGGATTTAGCTCAGAGGACTCCAGGGTTTGAATTTAGACATTGCTATTTACTCTCCCTTATCTTCTAACCTTAGTTTTCCTCCCCCATAAAAGAAAGGTGTTTTTTGGAAGAGCCAAAGTCCTTACTAATTCTATGATCCTGCACTCTTATGAGAGGAGTCTTAAAAAATGATTAGGCTTTAGAGGGGCAGGAAAGATAATGAAGGCCATTCCTGCCTAGCCCAAGGAAGGAATTAGCAAGAAAGCCTTGCAGTAAGACAATAAAGAGGCTTGATTAGATGTTGTTAAGGGGATGGGGTGAGTCTAACCTTTTCCTTTCTATAGAACCCCTTCTCATGGTTTTATTAGCATCAGGAAATGTTGTTTGTCTCTTTCAATATTGATGGTTGTAGGAAAAATGGGCAACATATCTATCTCTTAGTAAGTCTGTTTACTCACCTATAAAGGGGATAATTGGTTGTAGAATAGGTTAATACACCTAGCATGATTTATCAAACTCTTTTTGGAAGTGTATGTGTGAGGGCCTTGGCTCTAGAATTAACTCTGTAATATTATAGCATTCTATTATCAAATGAAGGTAATTTTGTGTCTTATCCTTATAAAACGAAATTACACCTTTCCCCTTCCAGAAGTGAAATACTATGCCTTTAATATAACTGCATCACAGGGAAGGACCTAGGAAAGCAAACATGAAATAGAAAACTACTTATCAGAGCTCTAGTAGTAATTAGAAATCTCTCCTGAATGGCTAATTTTGGTGCAGGTTTTCTATGCAAATGGAAATATACTTGAGGATTTGCTAGACCTATTGCTGATATTGTAGAACTTAAAGAAACAAAACTTTGTGGCTTAGTTTCTCTAGGGTCCTTGTGTGTGTTTGTAATTATGTTGGAGAGGAAGTGTGATGTAGGAAAAGACCACTGTATTGGGCTCCTAGGAGACCAACTGAGTACAGCTATGTGACCCTGAGCAAGTCTTTGATTCTTAGTTCCCTGATCTATAAAAGTAGGGAAATAATCTTTGCCCCACCTATACCACAGCCGTAGTTGGAAGCAAAGGGCTTAGTACATGTTAAAAGTACTATAAAAATCTCTAATGGTCATGCCATAAATACAACAAACATTTAAGTGCTATTATGTGCATGGCATTGTGCCAAATGGAGGAATGTGTACATAGATAATAATGAGAGGGGAAGAAGCAGGAAATAAACATTTATATAGTCCCTACTATATGTCAGGCACTGTACTAAGTGCTTTTTATAAATACAGATACTATCTCATTTAATTCTCACAAAAATCCTGAGATATAAGTGCGTTCATCATCACCATTTTACAGTTAAGGAAACTGAGGCAAACAGAGAGATTAAGTGACTTGGCCAGTGTCATTTAGCTAATAAATGTCTGAGACCAAATTTGAACTCACATCTTCTGACTCAAGGCCCATTGTTTTATCCACTGCACCACCAGTTGCCTCAATAATAATGCTGACAACAACAAAAAGAGCACTTAGTCAACAAAGAGGTGCAGTTTATTTGCTTTGTTATATTTTTTTGTATGGCAGTTAGATGACACAGTGAATAGTGTGCAGGACTTAGAGACAGGAAAATCTGTCTTTAATTCCTGCTTCTGACTCTTTCTTTGTTGTGTTACCCTGTGAAAGTCACCTCATCTCTCCCAACTTCGGTTTTCTCTTCTGTAAAATAAGGAGATGAATGTGAACCACCCTATAGAAGATGAAATGAAATAATGCATATAAAACAATTTGCAATGCCCAGAGTTCTATGTGAATAACTACAGGAGTGACATAATGGGATGATCAAATTAGGAAGATCAGAATTCAGCCAGCATTGCAAAGGATGGATCAGCGGAGAAGAGACTGGAAGCAAGAAGGTAAATTAGGAGACCATGATGATGGTCCAGGCAAGAGGTGATGAGGGTTGGAACTAGGATGTCAGTTGCATCCATGAAGAGGAGAAGACAGTTATGATAGAGAGGAGGCACAAACTGTTAACTACGGTTAGAGGGTGAGGGCTAAGTCGAAAATGACTCCAAGTTTATGAATGTGAGTGATTGGTTTGATGATGAACAGACGGAGAAGCCAGAGAAAGGGGAAGGGTTTTTGTTTTCAGTTTTGGGATGTGTTGTATGAAGTACTTAGAGCACTGTCCTTTTCATATATGAGCAGCCTTGTTACTGAAAGGATGCTTTAAAAAAGAAACTTTTGTATGAAGAAAAGGGAGTAAACTAGCTTATGAATGATGTAAAGTCTCTTTCACATATACTCAATTTGGTTACCAACAGGGGGAAAAAAAGGAACAGAACACTGCTCTGGAGCTAATGTCTGGGGGAAAGTTTTGGTCTGAGCGTATAGATTTAGGAGCTAGCCTAAGAGGGGATATTTGAAGTCAGTATAGAATATGAGAATATCAAATGATATGGTGTAGCTGATGTTGTCAAGCTCAAAGAAGAAAAGAGACCTTTAATTCATGCCTAAGGATTCCTGAAGGCCCCATATTGACTTAATGTAATATTATTTATACCATACTGTATTTTTATTTATTTTGTTAAGCATTTCCCAATTTCATTTTAATTTGGTTTAGGCCACACTTGGGAATGTTGTGGCCTCCTTTTGCAGGACACGCGTTTGACACTTCTGGTGTACACTATTCTGGAGTCTCTCTTCCTGCCTCAAGGGAGAAACTTGCTCCCATTTCAGCAATTCCCTATTTAGAGACATGAAATCTGTCTTCGTTGGCTCCACTCCTACCATTAAAAATGACCATTTTTTGGAAGAGTAGTCTGGAAAATATTTTTTTGACCATATTGCACTTTCATTCAATTTCTTTCTTTCTTATCTTTCATAACCAATCTATACCAGCTACCTCTGTCAGTCATCCCTACCCTTCACATACCCTGAGGCCAGTTCTTTTCTTACTAACCCTTTCTGGCATCATGGACAATTCTATTTCTTCTGCAAAAAAAAAAATCTACCTTGATAGTTCCTTTCTCTTCAGTTATCATCCACTCTTGACTTTCATAGCTCAGTGTACTCTACTAAGAACACTGTCTTCAGTAGTATTCAGTGAAAGTAACATTTCTAATTACACATCAAAATATATGTTCCCTGTCTCTTTTACCAATTAGTCATTTTCTTCCTTATCTTCACCCTTTCTTCTTACTGCTCATTTCTTGACTTTCTGTTCTTCTATTTCCTGATCCCATCCCCATCTTATCCACAAACTAAGTTTAATGCCTACTTCATCTGAGGGAGAAGGAAAGGTGGTTGCATTTGACCCAAAAGTTCTTGGTCTTTCATATATTAAGCTTGCAAACTCTCTGTCCTACTTCCTCTGCTCTTATCTGTTGAAGGATTTGACTGAGACATAAATTAAAGGACTTTTTGTCCAGAAATTCCCCCTTGATGAATTCTCTTTATAACTTTTACTTGCTCTAAGACCTCATCTTTCATGATTTTCAAGAGGTTTAGCATATTTTCAACCTCTAGTCCATGACACTGTCAAGTTTTATTAAGTCCTGTAATTTGCTTATCCTCTCAAGTTAGAGCCTAAACTGTTATATGGGTCTCTATCAATCAATCAACAAACTTTTGTTAAGTGTCTACCAAGGGGTATTTTAATTCAATTAATTCAATTCCTTCCTGAGCATTCATTACAAGTCTATATTTTAGGATCTTATCACCTTACCAATTATAAACTTGTTATTTAATATTCTATTTTAAAATTGTCTTAGTTATATGATACTTCTTTCTTAGTTCTGTTATTCTCAAACTTTGTCGTTACTGCTTCAGAGTAGTATTTTTCTTTTTTGTGTGTTAGCTTTTAAAAAGCTTTATTCAGGGCTTTTACATATATGTGTACATGTATACTTTATATATATTTGTATATACATATAGATAGATAGATAATTCCTTTGTAATATTTTAAGACATTATTGTTCTTTAGTTTTAATGTTTTCTAAATTATTTTTCAATTTACCTAGTACTTGTTCTTGATTCCCACTCTCTTACTGTTAAAAAAAAAAGAAACACCTCAAAAAAAAATATTTCAGGGAGTCCTAGTCAAAAGTTGAAGCATACTTTAGCTCTTGCAATTTTTCTTAAATGACAAAGATTGTCTTACTTGTATCAAATGGATATTGTTGACTAAATAGGAAGGAGGCATCCTGAGTTCAGGATGAGTATATAGAGAATGCCATTAATTAAGACACTCCCAGAAGCTGCATTGATAACTTTGATTAATTAGACTAAGGATATTGGTAGTTGGGACAAACTGCTTTTGCATGGTAGCAAAATCTATTTAATTATAAAAAGTTAATTTATTGCAGATTATATTTAGCTCATCACTATTCAATTAACAATGCTGGCAGGGTAGGTCCTAATTTAATCAAACCTCCTTCAGGTAAAATGACTCATTTAAAAGAGAAGGATGATAGGAAATTAAAGACCACCTACTTGGCCCCCAGAAAATGAGACAGTATGAGTTTGCCACAGTATGTGATTATTGGCAAGGCATTTAATGTTTCTCATCCTACATCTTCACCTATTAAAAGAAATGATAAAGCTTACAATTCAATTAAATACAATCAAATACCTACTATGTACAACATATTAATGAGAGGAGGAAAAAAATCTGTCCTCAAGTTATAGACTTTTTTGGGGGGTATCAATCATGTCCAATTCTTCATTACCCCCTTTGGGTTTTCTTGACAAATATATTGAGTGACTTGCCATTTCCTGAAAAATGAGGCAAACAGGTCTCAAGTGAATTGCCTAGGGTCTTATATTATTAAGCATTTAAGGTTAGATTTGAACTCACAAAGATGAGTCTTCCTGATTCCAAGCCCACTGGGCCACCTAACTACCTCTTCTATGGTACTTTTACTATTTACTTCTAGGAGTTGTACTGAAGAAAGTGCTTTGTAAAATATAAAGACTTATAGATATGAGAACTATTATAATATTAATGCCAAATCCACTGACTATTTCTAGTCATCATCTTTAACATCTTTGACTCTATGGATACAATTTTGATACTAGTGACCATTTCTTTCCTCCTAAACTGTCCATCATTCCTTGGCTTCCACAACAATTCTCTCTGCTACTATTTCTCCAACCTGTTTGGATGCATCCCATTTTCTTTTGATGGATTATTATCTATTTCTTTTCTTTTTAGTTGGGGGTGCTCTTTAGATTTCTGTTATAGAACCCTTTATCTTCTATCTCTATATCTTTAACCTTGGTGATGTCATTAACTCAAGTATGATTTCTATGCAATGATTCTAAATCTCTCTCCTGAACTGTAGTCATACATTTTTAACTTTTAGCTAGATATCAATTAATTTTCACTACCCAACATTTTTCATGCACATCCCTACATAGTAGCCATTGTAATTTAAGCTATCAAGATCAATGGCCTACTGAAATGGCCTCCAAAAAAATCTCCCTTTTTCCTAGTCTCCCCCTTCTATAATCCAGCCTTTGATCAATCAATGCCAACAAGTATTTATTAAGTGCTTACTATGTGCTAAGTACTGTGACTAGGCTCTGGCAATACACATACAAAGAAGGAAACATATATTAATCTTAAAGCAAGGGATTAACCAACTCACTCCCATGATAAAAAAATCATTAGTGGCTCCCCATTGTCTAAAAGATAAAATATTCTCAAAATAAGCCTTAACTGGAATATACTTTCTTCTTATCTCCTGATCTCAGAATTCTGATCTCCAAGGTTCAGCTCAGGCGAGACCTCTTATGCAAAGCCTCTCTTATCCTATCAGTTGTTAGGGATCTTCATTCTTCAATTTCACCTGATGTACTTATTAGTATATAAATTATATTATTTTCTCTATAAAATTGTAAGTTCTGTGAGAGTAGGGAAAATTTTTGTATGTTTCATCTCTAGAGTACCTAGTCCAAGGCTTTGAAAATATTTATTAAATACATGTTTGTTGAATTGTAAGAAAGTTGAAATTGGGAAGGTAGCAATTATTTAAGAAGGATATGTCTGGAGGAATGGCTGAAAAAGTAGTGGTTTGTGATTGTAGTATAATGCTATTGCACCACAAGAAAAGAGGAACAAGATGGTCACAAAAAAACTGGAAAGACTTACATGAAGTGATGAAGAATGAAATGAAAAGAACCAGGAGAATTTTTAGTAAAAGCAATAAAGTACAATGATCAACTGTGAATGACTTAACTGTTATCAGCAATGCAGAGATCTAGGACAACTCCAAAGGACTAATGATGTCCTTGATGAAAAATCTATCTACTACCATAGAAGAAACTGATGGGGTCTGGATGTAGATTGAAGCCTATGATTTTTGTCTTTGTTTCCTCTTTTAATTTTTCACTAGAGTAAATGATATATGTTTTCTTTCAAAATGACAAACTAAATATGTATTGTATGATAACAAATGTACAGCCTCAGAGCCTATATCATATTACCTGCTATTTTTGGGGAATAAAGGGGGAGGAGGAAGGGAGAGAACATGGATTGCAAAATGTCAGAAAATGATTATTTAAAATTGTATTGACATGTAATCAGGAAATAATAAAAGTGTTTTTAAAAGGTGGATGTATCTGCAAATGGGATTTATATTTCTAGATCCCTGCTTCAAATATATGAATGACAGACTTGTGGCCAAAGATGGAGTACATTTTACAAAGTAAACATGTATTTGCCTTATAGTCTTAGAAAGTTAATCAAAAGAGTTTGTATTGAAAAAGGATGAAGGGGAAAATTACCAACACTTATTCGTGTAGTTAGATAACATATAAAGAATAACTACATTAAAATGTAAGAAAAATAACAGTTAAGACACACCAGAACTTGGGAGTTCAAAATTCAAGAAAAGAGACAATTATACAAATTTTAAGGTCTCTAGTGTTATGCATGGATGCACAAAGAGAAGGTTACAGGTAAGAACTAGAGAGTTTGTGCCACTAGTGAGATTTGGTGGGTATGCCATGACTTGAATATGGTCCTAGTTGAGTATATCTTAGTCAGAAGAAATAGATTAAACTAAAGTCAAGTTGGAATGTGTGGTGGTGATGGTGAGAATTATATTAAGCAATCATACTCACATGGGGAAATCTAAGAGACAGAAGGGGAAAGCATAGTCTAGTGCAATAGGATAAAGGCCAACAGAAGCAGAAACAAAATGATTTTGTCACTAACATATACCTTAAACCCCCTGAACAGATTACAAAATAGCTAACAAGTTGGAAAAACATCATAAGTTTCACACAGTGGCACAATATAGGAGCCGTGGGGAGGGGTGTGTGTCAATGATCTGAAGATTAAATAAAACTTTCTTACTGCCAAAAGTAAAGAAGGGAAATTTCCCAGCATGACCAGGATGATGATTTCATATTCAAAAATGCAGAACAAAAATCAACAAAGGAAAAATTTTCTCTCTATGTTCATAGATACACATCACCTTACACTTATATTAACATAGATAGAGGGCAGTAAATTTGGAGTTTCCTGGTTGTTTGCGAGTTTATTGCATAGTATGATTTGATAATCATACAAATCAAATTTGATGATTTGATAATGTTGATACATCATGGAAGAACTTGCTGAAGAAAAAGTGAGGACCTTGACAGGGAGTTGACTATGTCCAGTCCAGTTAGAGTCTGTGAGAGAGGGAAAGACAAGCAGGGCAGAATCATAGCAAACACCCTGGGTTTTAGGAGAACTGATTTCAAAGAGTTTGGGGGGAAAATAAGATGGCTCTCTCCATCTTACAGACTAAAATTCTGTATGCTAAACCAGCCTAAGAGAAATGGAAAGTTGTCAAAGATAAAAAGAGAAATTATTGCAAATAGGCAGAAAAAGAATTATATAAAGAGATTGGTCTGAATATACATGGAACTCTATAGTCCCCTGAAATTTTAAACAAACAAATATAAAAGTTGGAACCTAAGGCAGAGAAGGGAGGTTGGATACAAAAGTAAGAATAATGTCAGAAGTGTTGAAGCTCAGAGTGAGCTGATTGGAGAGGCCAACCAAAAGGCAATTAAAGAAAGGAAAGCTATATTGTGGAAAAGAGAATGATCAAAGAAGAGAGCCACCACTGAGGACGGATGCAGTGATTAAAATTATTAATGAGGAAGGTGGAACTAACTGCCTTATTCTTATTTCTGGTTTCTTTGTCAAGGAGAATGTTTGTTGGAACGGAAAGTATAGTACAAAGATGGCTAATAGAGAGTTGGTACCCAAGAAAAGTAAGGAGCTAGTAAGAGATCATCTAGTGCCCTTAGATTAATTAAAATTATTTGGCTCATGCTTGAGTGCAGAAGGAACTGGCAAATGGAAATTTTGCACATTGTCAATGAGATGTGAAAGATTATGCATGATGGAAGATGTACTATTATAGAAGGGCAAATGATATACTGGTTTGGAAATAAAATTTATAGTTTATACAAGTGAATCAGAATTTAAAACCTAGGAGAATGCTACTATTGTGTTATTGTGATCACTAGATGAGGTAACTCAGTTGTACAGTGGATGGATCACTGGTTCAAGAGTCAGAACAATCTGAGTTCAAATTCAACTTCAGACATTTATTTTAACTGTGTAGCTATGGGCAAATTACTTTAAATTTGTCTCAGTTCCTTCATCTGTAAAATTGGGCCAATAATAGTATCCACTTCCCAGGGTTATTTTGAGAATCAAATGAGATGATATTTATAAGGTACTTAGCACAATGCCTGGCACATAGTAAGTTCTGTGTTAGCTATTATTATTATTGTCATTATTATTTAGAAAATTAATTTGAGTTGTTTTAAGAACAGATCAGACCATACTACTAATAACTCCCTTTCAGAAAAGTTACTGAACTGATATGCTATAGCTATATTTTACCTTGGGAAAAACTACAGATGTTGTTTACCTAAATTTTAGCAAATTGTTTGATAATTTTACTTTTTTTGTTATATAAAAAATGTGGCCTAGATTATAGTATCACTTGATAGAATTGGAACTGTTTGAATATAAGGCACCGGGTACCACATTAATAATTTGATGTCAACTTGCAAGGAGCTATTCAGTCAAATACCCTAGAAACTTAATTGATCCTGAAGTGAATATTTATTATCAATGAATTGCGTACTGGTAGAGATGATATAAGCGGATTATTGGAAACACTTCATTTAGCTGGTTGTGAAGTTCTCAGTATCAGGATTTACATCTTGGAAATTAAAAGTTACAAATAAGGGTTTGATTTATTATTCTATTGGTTGTCTATTCTCGAGAATATGCTGGAGAGAAAGTTAATAATGTGAAGTAAACTTAAAAGTCTTAATTGCATCCATTTTTTTCAGAGTCAGTTAAACATTTACCAGCATATCCCTGGAATGCTATCTTTACGAAGTCTTTCAAATGACACAAAGCTGGAAATGATGGGTAATACCTTGGAAGATAGTCAGGGCCTATGATTATTTTGACAGGCTAAAACATTGGACTGGGTTTTTGGGAGAGTGGATTTCAGAAGTATTCAGAAGAAGAACAGAGAGGACCCCTAGGTCCTGAAGAATAAAATTTTTTAGGGAATATAAAGTAATGAGGGATGGGAAATTGTCAAGAATGCATATTCTCAGCTTACCAACTTCCTATCTTATTAGTTCCCAGCATAGACTCTAGATTCTTAACAAGCAAAACATCTGACATTTTCTTAAATATGTTTAACCCTTTAATATGAAAAAAAACACATTTTAATCTGATTTAGGACACAGAGAATTAGTTCTCAAAAACTTAGTATATTCATATTTACTGCATTTGTGCATATATGATGTCATGAGTGTTTGAAAATAGAGCAAAGAAATGGACCAAAAGCACTTAGTGGTGAAAAGATTGACAGAATTCAGTGATGGCTTTGAGATAGTTGGATAGGGTAAGGAGTTCGCCTAAAAAACAAAAAACTCAAGACATTTACCTCATATCCTGACAGAATTTCTTCCTACAGAGAAACCAGGACAATCATAAGCAAGGATAAAAGAATTCACTGGTTTTTTAAAACAGGTTCTTAAAAATTGGAAAATGCCAATTAGTACATGAAATCCCCAAATTGAAAAATGCTTCATTGCAGTTAATATAGACTAACTCCTTTACAAGTCACTAATCTGTTTGCCTCTCTTTCCCAATCTTTAAAATGAACTGAGGAGGGGAAATGCAAACCACTCCAATATCTTTGCCAAGGAACTCCCAAAATAGGGTCACAAAGAGTCCGATGTGACTAAAACAAGTGAACAATGACAGTCAGGGTCTAACTTGAAAACCAAGTTTCTATTGCTACTTTGGATAATGGATAGATTTAAAAATCAGAATTGATGTTGGCTACTAAGGACTTGTGGAAGCTACTACTTGTTAAGTGGAAGACTTTTAAATGAACATTTCCAGGTTTTATTTCTTACCATTTCTTTGGCTCCTATCAATCAGAGTGACCCTTCCATTTCAAGTTTGTGATATTGAAAGAAACATATAACTAGGGCATGGCAAACAGAGCTTTGCCTCAGGGAATACAATTTAGAGATGTAATTTAGAAAATGCTTACAGCATTATCTTACATTATGCTTTTCCCCCCTGGCAGCTGTACTATGTTGGCTGGTACATTTTCCCAAATATTTTAAAATTTTCCCTCTACCACATATGATCTCTCTCTCTCTCTCTCTCTCTCTCTCTCTGTCTCTTTCTCTGTCTCTCTCTGTCTCTCTCTCTTTCCCCCTGCCTCTTCCTATCATTTATAGAGATTCTGTGGTCCCAATACTAGATTGTAAGCTACTTTAAGGCTTGAAATACAGTAGACACTTAATAAATTATGAAATAACCAGAGGGCAATTAAGCATGTAATAAACTAGTATCTTTAATCATGATTCTTGACTGACTAAATTCCTCTAGCATGCACATTTATAGGTCAAGCCATAAAGTCTATTGAAGAGGTTATTTAGCATAGAAAAACTCCATTAAAAGAAAACAAAATTGAGTCTGAATTTCTTTATCTTTGAAGGGAAACATTTTATAACTGTGGAGATTAAACACACACACACATACATATATAATACTATAAATATATCTTTTATGATGAAAATTCACACAAATTCCAAAGAATATAATTGCTTCTAAAGGGTATTTTTTTCTTCTGCCCCTTCTCATGTATGTCTTTTTAAAGAGTATCCAGTCTAATTTCTCTCTTGAGATAGTTTGCTATTCTATTTCTGCAAAATGAGAACATTCTGTTCTATTCATTCTCCCACTTACTTTTAGAAACTGTAAAAAAGGCTTAAATTAAACTCCTAATGCAATTAACTGTCATTTCTAGGCACAGTGATCAAATATACAATACTCCTGTGTCTGCTGCTCACTGGAGGTATGCATTTTGATCATCACAACCACCTATGCATTCATGTAAAATATTATGGTGGAGGGGGAGTGTGATTGAAAAAGGTTTGGCACTGGCTTTATGTAATAGTTTTTTAGGTTCGATCTGTCCAAATCAATGAATAAGAGGACTGGACCACCAGAGTAACATGGAAGAATGTAACAGATGGAGTCTTGGCACTATGTTATTAAGTTGCCTTACTAGTCATCACACCTTAAACTTTCCATCACCTGGAACTATTTTACTTCCAAGATCCTTCACTCTGAAATTCTCTAATGAACCATAATAATTCTCATCTATGATATAGTCAGAGTAAGGCTTTAGGATGATTAGTTTAGCAGCTGTGTGGAAGAAAGATTGAAGGAAAGATAAGAGGTAGGGAGAGGAATCAGGAAATTACTGAATAGTTCAGGAAGAGAAGACCAAGGCCTGAAAAAGGGTGGCCTTTATGTGATTGGAGAGAAGGGGGCCAAAATTACATTGTATTTGCTAGGTATATGATTATATGTCTTTTTCTGGATTTATGTATTTCTAAACAGTATACAATCTCCTTGAGGACAAGGGCAATTTTGTTTTTTCAATTTTATCTTAATCACCTATGATGGTTTCCTGAACATAGTAGGCTATTAATAAATGCTCATTAATGGGATATGGATATGTAGGTGGGATGGAGAATAGTAAAGAATTGAGGATGACATTGAGATTGTGAATCTGGGTGACTAGAAGTATTGGGGTATTGCCAATGAAAAATGGAAGTTGGAAAGATGAGTGGATTTGGAGACAAAGAGAATGAAAGCCTTCTAATTTTTAATCCTGAATAATCACTCTCCCTCCTTCCTATTTGCTCTTATTCTGATCCTAGGAAGTGATGACAATTGCTATTAAAAAATCCTAATATTGTGTTATGTCTAATAATTTTTCACCAATCTGAGTCATTCCCTCTAGTAATAGAATCAGGTGAAGTTTTAAAAGAAATGGTAATTTAGTTGGATTTTGAAGGATAGATAAGAGTTCAATAAGTGATTATAGGGTGATATAAGAAACAACATGGGAAAATGTGCGGAGGCAATAAATCAAGGAAGATGGTTTTCAGTTTGGTTCTTGGATAGAAAATGTGAAAATTACTTTTTCAAAGATATTGGACTTGCCAAGGAGAATGGAAGGAGACAAGGTAGAAAGAAAGATTTTAAGCTAGATGCTAAAAGTAAGAAGGGAAATAAAAGAATGTCTTAGAGCTATTTAGTTGTTCAGATGATTAGAAGGCAGTATAGTTGGATGACATAAACTTAAAAGAAGGAAATGTTTTTCAATGGAAGAATGGGAGCCTACTTCAAAGTATTAAAGGGAATAATAAATACATCAGCCTTTCTCCTTGCTTAGTAAGGGGAAGGGGAAGAGAATTGGAAGAGTAGTGGGAATATTCATTGCTAGAATTATTTGGGATTATCATAGTCTAATCAGGGAGAAATTAAGTCAAGAAGCAGGAGTACTTGAGGAAAAATTTGGGCGTATAGGGGAATTACATTAGACTGGGATTACAAGGGCCCATTGTCTACCTATATTTGTTTTTTTTTCCTTTAAAGATTTGCTCTGACCAACACCTCATGCTATATACTAAAGTAAAGTGAAAATAGATACATGATTTAGAAATAAAGGGTGATACTCTAAACATATTAGGGAAGAACAAAATAATTTACCTGTCAGGCCAATGGATAAAGGAAGAATTTCGGTCAAAACAAGATATAGAGAACATTATGAGATGTAAAATATATTGCCTTGACTACATTAAATTAAAAAGGTTTTGCCCTTGGGGGCAGCTGGGTAGCTCAGTGTATTGAGAGTCAGGCCTAGAGACAGGAGGTCCTAGGTTCAAATCCGACCTCAGACACTTCCCAGCTGTGTGACCCTGGGCAAGTCACTTGACCCCCATTGCCCACCTTTACCACTCTTCCACCTATGAGCCAATACGCAGAAGTTAAGGGTAAAAAAAAAAGGTTTTGCCCAAACAAAACCAATACATCCAAGATAAAAAGGCAAATAATAAAATAGGGGAAAAGTTCTTTCTAACAAGTCTCTCTGATAAAGGCTTAATTTCTCAAATATATAGAGAACTGAGTCAAATTTATAAAAATACAAAACATTTGCCAAGTGACAAATGATCAAAGGATATGAACAGGCAATTCTCAGATGAAGAAATTAAAGTAACTTTAGTTATATGAAAAACTATCTAAATCATTATTAATTAGAGAAATACTAGTTAAAACATCTCTATACCCAACAGACTGGCTAATATGACAAAAATGGAAAATGATAAGTGTTGGAGGGGATGTGGAAAAATACATTGTTGGAGGAGGTGTGAACTGATACAACCATTCTGGAGAACAATCTGGAATCACATTCAAAAGACCATAACAATGTACATACCCTTTGACTCAGTAATACCGTTATTAAGTCTGTATCCCAAAGAGATTAAAGATACCAAAAAGGACCCACTTGAACAAAAAATATTTATACCGTATCTTTTTTGTGGTGGCAAAGAACTAGAAACTGAAGGTATTGTCCACAAATTGTGGAATGGCTGAACAAATTGTCGTTTATGCTTGTAATGGAATACTATTGCACCATAAGAAATGATGAACAGGATCACCACAAAAAAACCTGGAAAAATTTAAATGAAATGATGCAAAGTGAAATGAGCAGAACAAGGACAATGCTATGTACAATAACAACAATAATAAATGATGATCAACTATGAATGACTTAATTATTATTAAGAAGGCAAGGATCCACGAAAACTCCAAGGGACTCATGAAGAGAAAGGATATCCACCATCAAAGAAGAAGCAAAAGGAGTTTGAATATAGATTGAAACACACCACTCTTTGTTTCCTCCATGCGTTATTTTCTAGTGTAAGCAATGTGTTTTGTTTTACAACATGATGAACAAGGAAATATGTATTCTATGATAATATATATGTACATATATATATATGTATATATATATATATACAACCTATAGCATATTATCTGCCTAGTTGGGGAGAAGTAAAAGATAGGAATGAGGGAGAGAATGTGGATTGCAAAATGTCAGAAAATTGATATTAAAAATTGTATCAACATATATTCTGGAAAAAAGAAACTATTAGATTGGATTTATATACTTAAAAAGAAAAGAAAAAATATATTTTATATATATTTGTGTATATATATACACACAAACATATATATACTTACATATATACATAAAAGTATATAAATTATATATAAAGTTTATATAAATAAACTTACTCCATTCATTCTTTGGGTTGGGCTTATTCCCTTTCCCCATAGCAGTTTTTTGCTCTCCTTTTGGGTTATATTTTTCATCTATCTCTATAGCTGCAGGACTCCTTGTCATTCAGTCCAAGCTAATACTGCTAACTTATATAAAAACTAGGTCACCATGTGCCCTTTCAAAAGGTCATCAGTGACCTTTTAATTGTTAAACCAAAGGCTTTTACTGAATACTTATCCTTCTTGGCATATCTGCAGTATTTGGCAGTGTTAATTAGTCCCTCTTTCTTGAAACTTTCTTTTTCTTGGCCTGTATGACATAGTACTATCCTAATTCTTGCCCTACATCTCTTTCTGTTCCTCTATCTCATTTTTTGGTCACCAAGGCTTGTTCCTCTTCTCCCTAACTGTGGACAGCCCCCAAATGTTATTTAATCAATTTTGAGTTCTCTTCCAAATTCTACTTGTGTTTATAAAAAAGATTGGAGGATAGAGTCATTTGCAAATTTAATATTACATAAAATAAAATAATTTAGTAGTTTGAGAAACCATTGTTTTTTTGTTTTGTTTTGTTTTGCTTGTTTGATTTTTTCCTCTGAGATCCATACGCATCCCAAATGAGAAGCAGTATATGCTCTGTACCTATTCCTAGCTTCTGACTGGTATCCTTCCCTTGTCCTTTTTCTGGTACACAGCACATAGTAGAATGGGGTTTCACTAACTAGTATTTGCATCATTCTGCCTGCAATTTCAGAGGTCAGAAACAAATCAGAAACAACTACCTCAACAGAGGCTTCAATACTTTCTAAACTTTATCATCAACCTGCTATATGTGTGGATGGTATCCCTGTATCCTGCCAGAAGAAACAAAGAAAATTTGGAATATTCTGTATGTGCTTCTTTTAGGGAAATACTCTTGGAAGAGGCAAAATTGATTTCCTTCCTTTCATAGCCTGAAGATCATCATGTCCAAGGTTTTTCCTAACCTCTCAGTTGCTTTGATTGTCTCTACCTCCTCTTCTCCCCTCCTGCAAGATCTCCTTGATGGCAACAATTCTTGACCATTGGTGGCTCTGGATTAATGAGTGTCTTGCTTTAGATCAGTGATTCCCAAAGTGGGCACTATGGCCCCCTGGTGGGTGTTGCAGTGATCTAGGGAGGTGGTGATGGCTACAGGTGCATTTATCTTTCCTATTAATTGCTATTAAAATTTTTAAAAAATTAATTTCCAGGGGGCTAAGTAATATTTTTTCTGGAAAGGGGGCGGTAGGCCAAAAAAATTTGGGAACCAATGCCTTAGATTATCATTACATTTTCCTGAGTATCTTGTATTAAGCCTTATAATTTTCTCCTTTTGTGAATTGAAGTGTACTTGTAATAAAAGCATAATACTAGCAGCATCTTTGGACAACCTGCTTCTTCTATGACATTCTCCTAATCCCCCTAATTCCTTCCTTTCTTCTTTCCTCCACTGTTTTTATTTACTTTTTTACTTTTTTCTTCTTGTTCTTCCTCCTCTTCCTCCTCCTCTTCTTCATTCCTCTTTTCCCTTTTCTTCTTTTCAGCCTCCCCCTACTCCTCTTCTTGCTCCGCCTTCATTAAATTGGTATAACTCTTTTGGAATCAATTTGGAATTTTGCATATAAAGTGAATAAAATGTCCATATCCTTTGATACAGAGACTTTATTACTGGTCTTACACTCCAAAGAGGACATTGATAAAAAAAAGAAAATCACCATTTACACAAAAATATTTATAGTAGCACTTTTTGCTACAGCAAAGATTTAGAAACAAAGTAGAGGCTCATTGCTTGGGGAATAGCTAGACAAATTGTGGTATATGAATTTAATGAAATATTATACTGCTATTAAAAATGATGAATGTGATGAATAAAGAGAAGCATGGAAATCCCTACATGAACTGATGCTTAGTGAAGTAAACAGAACCAAGAAATGAAAAGAGCCACCATACTTATCAATACATCAAAAATTAATGTGGCAAAATTACAAATATTAGGCATGACTCAAATGAAGAAATATGAGAGAAACTTTTATTTAGGTGGGAAGTTCACAGATTTTTTTTTGCACACTGAACTTTTTCTGTGGACTTTTTAATGTATTGATCCATTCTGTTAAATTTCTCCTCTTTTTTTCCTTATAATTAAAAAATACTACTTGTTATAGGGAATGGCTCTGAAGAAAGTTATGATTAACTTAAAGTAAAGAACATTAATAAAAACTAATAAAATTAAATAAAATTTAACTTGTTTTTTAGGAAGAACATGTCTTACCAGACTGACCTCATTTCCCCTGCTTCCTTTGGACATAGTCACTACACTAGAAAATCAGATGAATCCAATGGACAAAGAAAGTATACTTAGATTTAGCATGACATTTGACAAGAAGTCTCATAATATCTTTGTAAAATGATAGACAGATGTGGACTAGATAAAATAGTTAAGTAGATTTGGAACTGGTAGAATGATTAGATGAAAAGAGTAGTGATTAAGGAATCAATGCCATTTAAGAGGGAGGTCTGTAATAGAGAATTCCAAGAATATGTCTTTGACCCTCTTATTCCCATGAATTTGTAAGTAGCTTAGTTGAAGGTAGAGGTGGCTTTCTTAAGAAAATCATAGTGAAACAAAGCTGGAAAAGAGATCTAACACATTAGATATGTGTCAGAATCCAAAAAGGACTCTAGAGGATAGAACTATTAACCAAACCAAGTAAGACAAATTTTTACATAGATAATTTTTTAAAAAGTTCTACCCCCAGGTTAAGAAAAAAGTGAACTATACAAATAAAGGATGAGGGAGGCCTTCCTGTGAAAAAGAAGTGGGGATTTTAGTGGAGTCAATGATGTCATATAGCAGCCAGGGAAGTTAATTCAATCTTTGGTTGAATTAACATAGCTAGAGTGTCCTGCTGGCTGCAGGGGATCTTAGATATCATCTAATTTAAACTATTCATTTTATAGAAGAGGAAACTGAATCCCAGAATCATATTGGCAGTCATTTGGAAAGTCAGCTAGCATTTATTTAACTTCTAATATACTAAGAAGTACTGAACTAAGCACTGGGAATACAAAAGAAGGGCAGAAAATAGTCCTTGCTCTCAAAAAGCCCATAGTATAATGAGGGAGACAACATGCAAAGAACTATATTCTGACAAGATAAATATAGGATAAATTGGGGGTAATCTCAGAGGGAAGGCACTAAAATCAAGAAATAAAAAGCATAGCTTGTACTCAAATAAGGGTTTTTTTTTTGCTTTTGTCTTTGTTTTTACTTTACAAATGATTCCCTTCTATGAAGGAGACACATTTACCATTAAAATGCAAACTCCTTAAGGCAAATGGGTGGTTTTTGCCTTTCTTTGAATTTCCAGTGATTAGCAAACTGAATTAGCAAATGGAAAACATTTAATAAATTCTTAATGATTGAGTGATCATTTTAAAATTTGTACTAAATGACATCTGAGGTTCTTCCTAATGCTAATTCTATTAATTTTATGTTTCTTAAAATAAAAATAAAGAATATATTACTATTTTAAAGAAATTAATATATACAAATGATATATTTATAATAAGTGGATTAGATAAAATTTAAAATTAACTTTAGATTAACTTTAAATACATTGATCAAAATATTATTTAAATAGAAAGATTCCATAGAACATTTATAGATAAATTCAACTTTCAAGGACATAATTTATAATAACTTTTGGGAATACATTTATTACCTAAAGTGACCTATTATCTAAAGTGAGCCTAGCAAGTACTAAACAAAGTTAAAGGATTACTTTTCTGCTTTTTATAGAGTATAACTATTGGAACAAAGATTTAGAGCATGGAAGGCACTTAGACATAACAAGAATAACCTCTTCATTTTAGAGCTGAAGAAACTAAATCCAAGAGAGGTGAATGATAATCCCTGTTATTGATGCTTTTCAAAATGATTGTTCACAATGTGTCATTTGATCTTCACAATTAACACATACATGTGAGATAAGTATTTTAGTCATTATTATCTATTATCATTTTTCAGATGAAGAAACTGAGACTCAGAGACATTTAAATGTTTTACCTGTGGTTACATAACTAGTGTTTTAGGGGCAAGATTAAAGTCCAGGTCTCTCTTTCTCCCCATCTAGCACTATTTCTTCTTCTACTACTACTACTACTACATGCTCTCACAGAGTAATTCAGCCCAGGCCTGAATTTCATGCTCTCCATGAAATGATCATTCCATTCCTATATTCTTTTTAATTCACCCTGATATAATCTGAACCTGTTGTAGATGGTCTGGTGGGTGGAAGGATAAGCATGCTATTTTTTAAAATTCAGCATATAGTCCACTAAGGCTTTTGGACAGTTTTCTGCAGTGTTTGTAAGAGGGGCACTTTCAAACTTGTATTTGTTTAAAATCACTGTCAACCAGTATTTTGTTTTCCATAAGCTATTCATGGAGCAACTAAAAGTTATCACTTCATTAATTCAGCAAGCATTTTTTGAGCACTGATCATGTTCAATGGCCTCAAAGTTTAAGTGCTTTTCAAAATTTATATAGGGAAAAAATACCACTCTAAGTTATAATTACAATGTCTTTAGGTAATTTTAGTCATTTTTTTCTTCTCCGTAAAGACAGAAGAGAGCAAATATGCAGAAAAAATATTTCCTGCCTGCCCCAACCCATCTTCCAGATTAAAATACGTATACTCAGCAACACTTGATAATAAAAGCAAACAGTACTTGACTTTGAAATAGTAAACACACCTATGATATCAATGTAGATAAATGGAGTACCCATAGAAAATGCCACATCAAGTGAGCTCATTTTGTGTCTGTGTATTTGACAGGTACAGTTTTATAGGAATACAAAACTCAATTGCTCATATAACATCTAGAAAAGGAGGAAATAAATTCAGTGTCCCTTATTCTGAATATAGAAATTGATTTTGTAAGCAGATACTTGTTTGTGCAAGGTGATCTACCAGCCAGGATGTTTTAAAAGAATAGGAAATCATATTTCCATATTTATAACTCAAGCCTCAAAAGGAAATTACCTTCAAATTCCATAGTACCAGGGCTCACAATCACAGAAGCAGAACAGAATGACTCCCTCTCTATATGAGATTGGAAGAAGTTGGAAACCAAAGTACAGAATGTTTTGAATTCTCCAATGTGGTCAGGACTATCAGGCCTGATGAAGTGTTTTCTTGGATCATGGGATCCAATCCTGCCTCCACACAATTTCCAAAATGATATTCGAAAAGCATAGATTTTTATCATTTCACTCCTTTGCTTACTGGTTTCCTATTACCTCTAGCAACAAATATAGACTCTTCTCTTGGCATCCATAATCTGGATCTAATATACCTTTCTTGGTGTATTATAAGTTGTGGCCTTTCCTCCATGATATGTTAGTTTTCTTATTACTTGACATATACATTGCCTCTCTCAGCTCCATACCTTTGTACAAGCTATCCTCCAACCTTTCAATATACTTCCTCCACATTTCTGCCTCTTAGAATTTCTAGTGTTCTTCAAAACCCAGATGAAGTGTCCCTACGTACTAGTCAGAAGTTAGGGGGAGAGCCAATGAGTAGAGAGCTGGAAGGGCAGTGATGAAGACAAGACCAGTAATAGTACAGAGAAGAGTACAACTATAAATGCAGTCATGGTGGGAGAGGGTAGGAAGGAGACATTCTCTTCTCTCTACTCATATATTCATTATTCTGCAGCACTCATTCTTCTTCTCATAAATTGATTTTTGCAGTCATCTTCTAATTGCAGCCTCAAGTCCTTCATTTCAATCCATCCTTCACTCTCCTACCAAAGTGGTTTTCCTAAAATGCAAGTCTAACAATGCCAGTTCCCTAGTCCATAAATTCTAGTGGCTCCCTATTGACTCCTGGATAAAATCAAAAGTCTTAATTAACTTATAAGGTATGTTATCTCCCAATATCTTCTCTATCTTTGATCTCTTCCATGTATTCTATGACCCACTGGTTTCCTTTATGTTCCTCAAACATGATACTTCATCTCTAGTCTTTGCTTTTTCTCTGGTTGTCTCCCATTCTGAGAATATTCTCCCTCTTCACCTCTCCTGTGTGGTTTCCTTGGTTTCTTGCAAGACTCAACTAAAATTCTGTCTTCTGAAGTAGGATTTTTCTTGTCCCTATTCCCCCCCCATATTATTCCAACTCATCTGCTTTACTGATACCACCACCACCTTATACTCCAGACAATTGGCCTACTTGGTATTAACCATATAACCATTCTTTGTACATTTTCACAGATTGTTTCCCCCATTCCCAGAATGCTCTCTCTTCTCACCTCCCCCTGCCCCTCCGATTACTTTTCATTTATGTCATATACATCTTATATGTACACAATTGTTTGTATGTTGTCTCTCCCATTAGAATATGAACCTCTGACAGGCACCTTGTTTTGCCTTCTTTTTATTTCCACAAAGGGCATGGAACACAGGAAACACTAAAAGGCTTTGTTGAGTATCTGACCACCATAATGGCAGATCCTTAGGATTGGGAGCTAAGACCCGGGGATGGCTATCATCATCAGGAGACAGCATGCTTACCCCACCAAAAGTTGGTGCATATTTGTTCTGCATTAATTACAACTCTTTTTTTGTTGTTTGTTTGTTTTTGCCATTCTGGCCGGTTTGATCTCTGATATGTCTTAGAACAGTGATGGGCAAACTTTTTAAAGAGGGGGCCAAAGGAAAGGAAATGCTCATCTGTCAGTCTGTTTCTAAGGCAACTCTTTCGAAGTTTCATTATATTGTATCCTACTCATTGTATTCTTCAGATTAGGAATAATGTCTTGCAGGATAGAACATTTCAGGTGGCCACATCTGGCTTGTGGGCTGTAGTTTGCCCATCACTGCCTTAGAACCTTGGTTTTGGGTTTGGGACTTTGGTTGGGTTGATCTGATCCTGTGTTCTTAATCTTGATCTTATACCCAGACCTCATCTCCTGTATGACATCAATTGATTAATTCCTCTTCTCTTGATTCAAACTCTACCTAACTCACAGGATTATAGATCATAAGAGATTTCAGAGGCCATCCAGTTGAATCTTTCATTTTACAGAAGAGAAAAATGAAGTTAGGAGGTTATGGCTTGTATAAGTTCACACAAGTGATAAATGTCAAAGGTGGTATTTGAAACCAGGTCTGATGATTCATTTTAGGCTCAGTAAGTATCCACCTTCATATTGCCTTAGATCAGTGATTCCCAAAGTGGGCGCTACCGCCCCCTGGTGGGTGCTGCAGCAATACAGGGGAGGCAGTGATGGCCACAGGTGCATTTGGGGGCAGTGAATAACTCTAAGAGGGTGGTGAGAATATGTGACAGGGGGTGCTAAGTAATATTTTTTTCTGGAAAGGGGGTGATAGGCCAAAAAACGTTTGGGAACCACTGCCTTAGATGATAACACTCATCAGCTATAGATGTTTGCTCAGTGACCTAGAATTCATTCTCATTTCTTCACTTCCATCATCTCCTGTATCCAATTAATCACTAAGTCTTGTTGACTCCATTTCCTCAATATTATTCCAACTCATTCCCTCTCTTTACCTTTACAACAACCATCTTACATTACAGACAAATCAATCTACTCTCTAAGGAGAATACGAACTCCAGGAGGGTAGGGAATATTTCATTTTTGTCTTTGTATCTCTAATGTGTAGGACACTGCCTAGTATGCAGAAAGGGCTTAATAAATGTTTGTTGTCTGTTTGATTGAGTGCTTACCATCCCAGGTCTTAGGTTTAGAAGGGATTTTAGAATCTTTCTAGTCTAACCCTTTCATATAGTAAATCAGGAAGTTGAGTTTCAGTGACTTACCCAAGGATAGAGTCATTATTCACTACAGTTGAGATTTTGCACTCAGGTTCTCTGGCTCTAGAACTAGTCCTCATTCTACTTTATTATGCTATCTCAATGCTTATATTCCTAGGAACCACTGTGATGAAGCATAATAACTGATTTAGTATTAAACATACTGAGAGTCTAAGACTTCTGCCTCTCTTTAGGATAGCAATTGATGAATAGCCCAGCACATAATGGAGTAAGGCAGGGATCATCCATAGTGGACTAGTCTTAAGTACATGCAGATTCAGCAAGGCTAGAGGAGTGGCTTGTTAAACAGGAAACCAAATTACTCATAAATGAAGGGATGTGTTACTTACATACTTCTATATATATATGTATATATATATCATGATGATATTATAGATAGATGGTAATTTGTTTCACTTTTGTTTTGAAAATTATACCAACAATGATTAAAATAATAGTAGCACTTTATAAATATTCTCTAATTTAAATATTAAAACAATCATATGAAGTCTGTATAATTATTATCCCATTTCACTGATAAAGAAATGGGAAAAGAGATATTAAGAGAGAGTCTGTTAGGGTCTCAAAGCATACTCTGATACTTCTGTGCTTGCTTTAACCTCTATTCCCTATACAATGTGTTACTAAAACTCAAACAAAATGTAAAAATGCCTTGGTTTCTTCATGTGTAATTTTATTTTTTCCAAATAAATGCCTTTTTATTTTGTTAAGCTTTTTCTACGTATGCACATATAAGATCAGGAACAAATATCAATTAGTTAATCTATTGGCAAAATCTTCAGATGGAGCACTTGAATTTATAGAATGGTGTCCACCCCCTAATCTGGGCAAGCATGGTACAACAGATAAGACATACTACTTCACTACTTATGTGGTTGTATCAAAAAACAATTTTGCAACAAGATGAAATTCTGAATTTTAGATTTCAAACATCAATTACAAAGTTAACAATGATGAGAAAAGCCTTGAAAAAATATTAGCAAACTTAAGCCAGTTGTATAATAGAGACCTCAATATTTGGAACCAGAAAAACCTATGTAATGGTTTGAAATAGCTTCATGAACAATTATATGTAAACACAATATTTTATAATGGTTATAATTTTTGTGTAAAGGTTTCTTAAAAAAAATTATAGCTTCCTAAATTGAAGAAGCTTCTGTGAAGACCCCACTGGGAATAATGGCACTCCAAAATGAGCATAGTTAGGATAATGAAGGAAACAAAACAAGAGTTGGAATTATTGTAGTGTGCAAGGTGATCCGTGTGCCTGAGAGCAGGGAACATGAAGCTAGTTTGGTGACTAATGATTGCTATGAGGCACATGTTCAGTCATAAGATCTGTAAACTGCTCTTAGCTCTCAAGGTTGTAGAAGGTGAACAGCCCCATCATTATGTGTAAGTCTTAATCACCATCCTCTTGTGAATAGCCAAGTTTAATCCTCAATTATCTCTGCATCCATTATGTGCATCAGTATTTATGACTTATATCTGCAAGTTTCCTTTGCAATAATATTTTGTTTAACCTGTATAATATATATGTATATATACAATATTTTAGGGGAGTGAAGTGGTCAGATAGAACTTTCTTTATATTAATTATGTTATTTATATATCTTATATTTATGTTATATAAAAATAAGTCCATCGTACTTTCTTTTTCTTTCTTTTTAATTTTTTTAAAATTTTATTTTGAAGTGGTAAGGGTTAGGCAATGGGGGTTAAGTGACTTGCCCAGGGTCACACAGCTAGGAAGTGTCTGAGGCCAGATTTAAACCCAGGACCTCCAGTCCCAGGGCTTGGCTCTCAATCCACTGAGCCACCCAGCTGTCACCCAGCTGCCACCCAGCTTCCCCCTCCCCCACTGTACTTTCAGTAGCTGAATTTGAATGACTTTTTTGAGTTTGACTAGGTAAGTTTCATTCCTTTCCTTATCTTTTCCCCCTCTCTATTCCTAACAAAGTACAAAAAATTATTGTTACCAACTCTCCAAAAATATTTTCTAATTATGTAAGACAAGTAATTAAAATATTCACTTCTTTTGACCCAGGGATCTTACTATGGGCAAATAACCAAGGAAGGTTAAACAAAGAAAGGTCAAATATATACTTAAATATTCAAAGCTGTACTTTTTAATGGTAGCAAATAACTAGAAACAAAGGAAATGCCCATTGATGGGGAAATGGCAGAACAAACTCTAGTTATGCCCATAATAGCATATTATAATGCATATAAAGAATTGCATGAATATAAATAATTAGAGAAAATGAACCAATGAAGAACGAAATCAGCAGAAGATGAACAGTATTCATAATGACTAATGCAAGTCATTAATGGAAAGAAAATGAAAAAAATGAAGACATAGGCCACTACTATGAAAATGCAATGGCTAATATTATCTATGGAGAAGAGATGAGAAAATGAGGAACTATAGGTGTAGAATATTCAGATATCATCAGATGAGGTATTTGTACTAGTGATATAAAATTATTTTTCTTTATCACATGAGAAGATTCATTTAGAGTGGGAAAGTAGGAGTGAGATATACATGGAAATGATTATATTGTAAGAAATAAAAGGCATCAATAAAATTAAAATAAATATAGTTTTAAAAAAGATCACTTAAAAGACACCAGATTCTAATTGAAAAAATCAGCAATGGTCTTTGAAAATTGAAGCAATAGATTCTTTTCCTTGTGCACAGAAAGTTGTTCAGTCATTTTTCTGTTGTGTCAGATTCTTTGTATCCTTATTTGGGGTTTTCTTGGTGGAGATACTGGATTAGGTTGCCATTTCCTTTTCCAGTTCATTTTTCAAATGAGTAACTGAAACAAACAGGGTTAAATGACTTGCCCAGGGCCATACTGCTATTAAGTGTCTGAAGCCAGATGAGTCTTTCTGATTCCAGGGTTGGCACACTACCCATTGTGCCACGTCACTGCCCTTATTGGACAGAAGATATAGAATCATATTATATTAACTGTCAAACTCAGTTACTACCTCTATTTGTGTTTAACTATTTTTCAGTCTTATAAAGGGAAATTCATTCCTACGGTTGGAATGGGGGTGGAGGTGGTGATATTTGGAAATTACTATGCTATAAGAATCAAAGACTTCAATCCAATTAATTTTTTAAATAAAGTTCTTCTTGTGTGACCTCTTCAAGAGATATCCCTTTGAGGGCAGATTCTCCTGCTTTCCAGATAACATTGATCTGATTGAATTGAAGCCTAATTCTAGGAAGCCTTTTCAGTGATATCTGGCGTTACTCAAGAGATCTTCTACACTGGAAAAACCAAGTAGAAGAAGAATTATGATTACTCAAATAATGACTGGCAGTTGGACAGGCAATCCATTGATTTAGTTTGTCAGTATATTTATCATGGAAATGTCTTTGTTATTGCAAAGATTATGTAATACTTTCGGTATTCTAAGCTGCTCCCTGGTTGAGAAGTTTTTATTTTTCAATCATTGTATTGGCAATAGCTTCCAAATATGGAGTACAATACTCTTAGGAAAATTAGAACTATGAATGACCCAAAGAACAATAGAAAACAGCATGGTGGGTGTGAATAAGCTATCCACAAAGATAATTTTCAAATAAGAAATTGCATCAAGAACATTAAGGTACGCAATTGTATATGGTGATCATTACTAGGAAAAGGACCAGGAAAAGACTGTCAATGTATTTATTAGATCCTGTGTGGAAAAATTATAGAAAGGATATTGAAAGGATTATCCATACAGGATGAGGAGAAATGCTTAGGTTGTAACCTTTACAAGTAGGATGAAGTACTATCCTGGTGATATCATGAATTCTTTGAAATTTTGAAGGATAAAATATAGACAGTTCATTCCTAATGGGAAATTAATGAAAATAAAAGAAATATTTACTGAAAGAAGAGACAGGAAGAGAAAGGGGAAAAAAGTTAAGTAAAAGAAAGACGAAAAAAATTCATTCATCTAATCTTAGTCATAGGCACAGGATGCTGAATCATATTACTTATACTATGCCTATGGGGAAATGCAAACATTTCTCACATCTTTGTTCAAATTTACCAGGGAGGCAAGTGACACACGAAGTCAGATTCCCTCAATACCTAAATGCACTGACTACATTAAGCACTCCATCATCTCATGGGCCCTAGGGCTCAGGTGTCTTACAATCCTGGCAGAGGTCTGTGATTGGCTGTTCAGTCCATCTGTTTGTCCTCTAATTGATTTGGCAGGGGGCTAGATATCCTGAATGTCTCAGAATATTTGACAAGGAAAAACTCACTGGCATATTAGCAAGCTTTCTGTAGATGTATAATATGGTAGATATGATGAAAAAGTATCCATGATGCCTCAGAACTAAGTTCCCCATCTCTTCAATAAAATTATGTTCTTATTTATTGATTATAGAAGAAACCTTTAAAGCAAGCTTTGAACTGAAGATGAACTTTGCTTATTAATTTTAAATAACAAGCTACAATTTCAAAAGGCATAATTAGTAATAGGTTGTAGAATTACTGGCTCTAAGTACCAATTTACACTTCCCTTTTCATAGACAAGAAATATTCATAGACAAAAAATATCTAGGAGACACTGAGATTTAGATGGTTTTTAGTGGCTAATGTAGAAAATAGTTTCATTTTATAGTAATAATATCAGGGGAACTATTTTAACTTGAAATAAATGTCTGCTGACTGACCCAGGTGGGGGATCTAAATGCCTGAAGATATAGGGCAATGAATCAAAATTGTTAAGAATCCAGACAAGCTGAAAACTCAGTAGAATATATGTTCTGAAACCACTTTTTTCATTAGAACATTTCAATTCAAATGAAAATAAGTTTATTTCTCCTCAGTTGGTTTGAGTTAGTTGGTGTTTAGAACACTATTTGATGAGACCCTTTCTTATTCTTCAGCTATCTACTGTCCCATTAATTGACCAGTCAGTAACATTTACTAAGTGTCTACCATGTGTCTGGCACTGTGCTAAATGGCCAGATGCACTGCCTTACTTGCTGTTCCTCACATAAGATACACCATCTCTTCACCATTTTACTGGCTGTCCCCTATGCCTAGGGGCCATTTCTTCTTATTTCCATCTTTTGATTTCCTTCAAGGCTCCATTCAAGAATCACCTAGTACATAATGTCTTTCCAGATATCTCCAGCTACTATAGGCCCAACTTGTCAAACTCCTTTGTGTACCTGAGATCCAGATTTTGTATATACTTATACATATTCAAGTTCTGCACTATTTCCCAAAGATATAATCTTACAGAGGACAAGACTATTTCATTTTTTTTGGATCCCCAGAACTTAGTACATAAGAGATAGAGGATTTTATTAGTGTAGGGAAATGCTGATTAAGAAAAGTTCCTTATCCTTTAAAATTTAGCATATTCTCTACAACTTATAGTCTTAGAGACATTCCTAGAACATGGAGAAGTTAGGTGATTTGTCCAGGGTAATTATAAGGGATTAGTCTTGAACCATATCTTCCTGGCTTCTCTGCCACACCTCTGTTCACTATAACATGTTGCCTCTTTCTTGGTACATTTTAGGCACTTAATAAATGCTTACTGATTGATTGAATGCCACGTGAAAAATGCTATTATTGGGACTTTAAGGCTCCCAACAGTTTATTTGAGATCAAGAGGAAGGAAAATAATATTTAAAATAAAATATTTTACTAATTTCCTTTTTTTCAGTCAATGATTTTCACTCTGGCTAATGATCATTAGATCTAGATATTCTTTAATCTTGAGAGTCAGGGCTATAACATGACTGGTAAGCAGAAAATTTTTTTGTAGATTTCAACATTTAGAGGACATTAATAATATTTGTGGGGCAGCTAAGTAGATAGAGGGCCAGGTCTGTAGTCACGAAGACTTCTCTTCCTGAATTCAAATTTGACTTCAGACACTTACTAGGTGTGTGACTCTGTGTAAGCCACTTAAACCCATTTACCTCAGTTTCCTTATATGTAAAATGAGCTGGAAAAAGAAATGGCAACCATTACAGTATCTCTACCAAGAAAACCCCAAATGGGGTCATGAAGAGATGGAGATGTCTGAAAAATGACTAAACAATGTCAACAACACTCCAACATTTCTATTCCTTCAGGGAGGGACAACACTTTAGCACCTTGTCAATAAGAATAGGAATAGAGATTGGACTCATAATTGTACATTTAGGGGCCTCTCCTATCATGAGGTCCTTTTTTCCAACTAAAAATGATTTGAAGGCACCTTTCTTCTCTTTTTCTGGCACCAGAATCATTAGTTCTCTCTCTCTCTCTCTCTCTCTCTCTCTCTCTCTCTCTCTCTCTCTCTCTCTCTCTCTCTCTCTCTCTGTCTCTCT
>NC_058132.1:262658418-262658952 GCF_016433145.1 Gracilinanus agilis | reverse complement strand
TGGGGGGGGGATATTGTGGATTTTACTGAGGAAGAGACTGTGGCCAACAAAGAAGAGATTTGCTCAAGGTCACATAACAATTTAGGACCAGAATTAGGACTTCCCAGGCTGGGGGGCTTTATTCTGTTCTATAAATCATCTGACCTCTGAAATAGATGGGACCTCAGAGGTTATCAAGTTCATGACTGCTTAGGCAGAGATTCTTTCTAATTTTAAATTATGTTTTATCTTATTAAATATTTCCTAATTGCATTAAAAAGTTCTTTAATATTCATTACATATTTTTGAGTTCCAAATTCTCTCCTTCTCTATCACCTCTCCCCATTGAGAAAGTAAGCATTATGATATCAATTATACATGTGGAGTCATGCAAAATACAATCTCATATTAGCCATATTGCAGAATCCCACCCCTGCAAAGCAAGAAAAATAAAGTAAGTGAAGAAACATACTTCAGTCTGCACTCAGAGTTCATTAGTTCTCTCTCTCTCTCTCTCTCTCTCTCTCTCTCTCTCTCTCTCTCTCTCTCTCTCTC